>NC_079546.1:20750714-20788214 GCF_015846415.1 Triplophysa dalaica | reverse complement strand
CCTCTCGCACCCAAAGCGAGAATCATACCCCTAGACCAATGAGCCGAACAATAAAGAACTATAGTGATTTCCAGCCCGATGCGAAAGGTATTTCCACCGCCCGTATTTCCCGTTTCAATGAGCGAAACGAACATAAATCATTGGACACAAAGCAGGGGAATTAGCTCAAATGGTAGAGCGCTTGCTTAGCATGCAAGAAGTAGCGGGATCGACGCCCGCATTCTCCACGTCAGTGTCTTTCGGGGCTTCCTTCGTACTTCTTAGCCCTCCATATAATACCCGTCGAGGCTCACCGGTGCAAAAAAAGGTTGTTGCGTTGGGACTTGCTCATATGCTCAGTCACAAAACACAAGCAGGTTTCGTTCCTCGTTAATGCACCTCGACACAAGTTTCCTAGCAGCCTTACTTGCATTTTCATTAAGCCAGTGGTCCTGTGTGCTGTGGTGCAGGTTTTTTGCAGTTTCTTGAAAGCGATATCCCCCTCATTGTTGGGCAGTTGTCAGAAGAAGTACTTATTTCGGCAGAGGTTGGTAACCAACTGAGCTAACCGGCCGAGGGTCCCATTCAGTCACATTATGGAATTGCATAGCGCTCCTTTAAGTACGTCCAGTCTTATGTGGAAAGCTTAAAGCAGGGCTCGTCCGGGATTTGAACCCAGGACCTCTCGCACCCTAATCGAGAATCATGCCCCTAGAACAACGAGCCGAGCGATGAGGAGCGAAAGTCATTTCCTGCCCGATGGGAAAGGTATTTCCACCACCTGTATGCCCCGTTTCAATTAGCCAAAGGAACATGCATCTTTGGAGGCAATGCAAGGGAATTAGCTCAAATGGTAGAGCGCTCGCTTTGCATGCGAGAAGTAGCGGGATCAACGCCCGCATTCTCCACGTCAGTGTCTTTCGGGGCTTCCTTCTTAGCCCTCCCTATTATACCCGTCCAGGCTCACCGCTGCAAAAAAAGGTTGTTGTGTTGGGACTTGCTCATATGCTCAGTCACAAAACACCAGCAGGTGTCGCTCCTCGCTAATGCACCTCGACACATATAACAAGAGTCTCCCGTATGGTATGTGTCTAGCTTTTACCCAGAGCAACATGATGCAGGAGCTTCACTTTCAAAGACAATGGAGTTGTCACTTGAGATTCCACAAGTTTTCTTGCATAGTTACTTGCATTTTCATTAAGCCAGTGGTCCCGTGTGCTGTGCTGCGTGTTTTTTTTTTTTTGCTTTCTTGTAGTATCACGAAAAGCCATATACCCGTTATTGTTGGGCAGTTGTACAAACAAGTCCTTCGCCCTGGGCAAGAAAAATCTCTCTGCCCAGATGTTTTTAGATCATAATTTTGGTGTGTGTGTGCAACCACATGCACGTCTCAGACATGGCCAATTTGTTCAGCTGTATTTTCCGCTTTCCCTTGGGTGTAAAGACCTTTGGCTCATTGAGTACAGGTGACCTGTTTTCAGTATGAAAAGTAGCAATTGCTAATGAGAAGGCCAGCTGAGATTTGAGTCCAGAGTGCTAATCATTACACAATGGAATGCGACTTCAAGTGATAGATGACCCGCCTGGTTACCGAGGACAGGCTGCTCGGTCTGATGAGGTCAAAGAGCTCTTTGGTAGCGAGAGCAAAGCGATGAACACAGGCAAACTTGCCAAAACCCAGGATCGATCAATAGACATTCAAATCTTGAGTGTAACACTCTCCAATCTGAGCTAACCACCTATTTCGGCTCCGCATAGCGCTCCTTTAAGTACGTCCTGCCTTATGTGGAGCGCTTAAAGGAGGGCTCGTCCGGGATTTAAACGCGGGACCTCTCGCACCCAAAGCGAGAATCATACCCCTAGACCAACGAGCCGAACAATAAAGAACAATAGTGATTTCCAGCCCGATGCGAAAGGTATTTCCACCGCCCGTATTTCCCGTTTCAATGAGCGAAACGAACATAAATCATTGGACACAAAGCAGGGGAATTAGCTCAAATGGTAGAGCGCTTGCTTAGCATGCAAGAAGTAGCGGGATCGACGCCCGCATTCTCCACGTCAGTGTCTTTCGGGGCTTCCTTCGTACTTCTTAGCCCTCCATATAATACCCGTCGAGGCTCACCGGTGCAAAAAAAGGTTGTTGCGTTGGGACTTGCTCATATGCTCAGTCACAAAACACAAGCAGGTTTCGTTCCTCGTTAATGCACCTCGACACAAGTTTCCTAGCAGCCTTACTTGCATTTTCATTAAGCCAGTGGTCCTGTGTGCTGTGGTGCAGGTTTTTTGCAGTTTCTTGAAAAGCGATATCCCCCTCATTGTTGGGCAGTTGTCAGAAGAAGTACTTATTTCGGCAGAGGTTGGTAACCAACTGAGCTAACCGGCCGAGGGTCCCATTCAGTCACATTATGGAATTGCATAGCGCTCCTTTAAGTACGTCCAGTCTTATGTGGAAAGCTTAAAGCAGGGCTCGTCCGGGATTTGAACCCAGGACCTCTCGCACCCTAATCGAGAATCATGCCCCTAGAACAACGAGCCGAGCGATGAGGAGCGAAAGTCATTTCCTGCCCGATGGGAAAGGTATTTCCACCACCTGTATGCCCCGTTTCAATTAGCCAAAGGAACATGCATCTTTGGAGGCAATGCAAGGGAATTAGCTCAAATGGTAGAGCGCTCGCTTTGCATGCGAGAAGTAGCGGGATCAACGCCCGCATTCTCCACGTCAGTGTCTTTCGGGGCTTCCTTCTTAGCCCTCCCTATTATACCCGTCCAGGCTCACCGCTGCAAAAAAAGGTTGTTGTGTTGGGACTTGCTCATATGCTCAGTCACAAAACACCAGCAGGTGTCGCTCCTCGCTAATGCACCTCGACACATATAACAAGAGTCTCCCGTATGGTATGTGTCTAGCTTTTACCCAGAGCAACATGATGCAGGAGCTTCACTTTCAAAGACAATGGAGTTGTCACTTGAGATTCCACAAGTTTTCTTGCATAGTTACTTGCATTTTCATTAAGCCAGTGGTCCCGTGTGCTGTGCTGCGTGTTTTTTTTTTTTTGCTTTCTTGTAGTATCACGAAAAGCCATATACCCGTTATTGTTGGGCAGTTGTACAAACAAGTCCTTCGCCCTGGGCAAGAAAAATCTCTCTGCCCAGATGTTTTTAGATCATAATTTTGGTGTGTGTGTGCAACCACATGCACGTCTCAGACATGGCCAATTTGTTCAGCTGTATTTTCCGCTTTCCCTTGGGTGTAAAGACCTTTGGCTCATTGAGTACAGGTGACCTGTTTTCAGTATGAAAAGTAGCAATTGCTAATGAGAAGGCCAGCTGAGATTTGAGTCCAGAGTCCTAATCATTACACAATGGAATGCGACTTCAAGTGATAGATGACCCGCCTGGTTACCGAGGACAGGCTGCTCGGTCTGATGAGGTCAAAGAGCTCTTTGGTAGCGAGAGCAAAGCGATGAACACAGGCAAACTTGCCAAAACCCAGGATCGATCAATAGACATTCAAATCTTGAGTGTAACACTCTCCAATCTGAGCTAACCACCTATTTCGGATCGGCATAGTGCTCCTTTAAGTACGTCCTGCCTTATGTGGAGCGCTTAAAGGAGGGCTCGTCCGGGATTTGAACCCGGGACCTCTCGCACCCTAAGCGAGAATCATGCCCCTAGAACAACGAGCCGAGCAATGAGGAGTGAAAGTCATTTCATGCCCGATAGGAAAGGTATTTCCACCACCTGTATGCCCCGTTTCAATTAGCCAAAGGAACATGCATCTTTGGAGGCAATGCAGGGGAATTAGCTCAAATGGTAGAGCGCTCGCTTTGCATGCGAGAAGTAGCGGGATCGACGCCCGCATTCTCCACGTCAGTGTCTTTCGGGGCTTCCTTCTTACTTCTTAGCCCTCCCTATTATACCCGTCCAGGCTCACCGCTGCAAAAAAAGGTTGTCGTGTTGGGACTTGCTCATATGCTCAGTCACAAAACACCAGCAGGTGTCGCTCCTCGCTAATGCACCTCGACACATATAACAAGAGTCTCCCGTATGGTATGTGTCTAGCTTTTACCCAGAGCAACATGATGCAGGAGCTTCACTTTCAAAGACAATGGAGTTGTCACTTGAGATTCCACAAGTTTTCTTGCAGAGTTACTTGCATTTTCATTAAGCCAGTGGTCCCGTGTGCTGTGCTGCGTGTTTTTTTTTTTTTTGCTTTCTTGTAGTATCACGAAAAGCCATATACCCGTTATTGTTGGGCAGTTGTACAAACAAGTCCTTCGCCCTGGGCAAGAAAAATCTCTCTGCCCAGATGTTTTTAGATCATAATTTTGGTGTGTGTGAGCAACCACATGCACGTCTCAGACATGGCCAATTTGTTCAGCTGTATTTTCCGCTTTCCCTTGGGTGTAAAGACCTTTGGCTCATTGAGTACAGGCGACCTGTTGTCAGTATGAAAAGTAGCAATTGCTAATGAGAAGGCCAGCTGAGATTTGAGTCCAGAGTGCTAATCATTACACAATGGAATGCGACTTCAAGTGATAGATGACCCGCCTGGTTACCGAGGACAGGCTGCTCGGTCTGATGAGGTCAAAGAGCTCTTTGGTAGCGAGAGCAAAGCGATGAACACAGGCAAACTTGCCAAAACCCAGGATCGATCAATAGACATTCAAATCTTGAGTGTAACACTCTCCAATCTGAGCTAACCACCTATTTCGGATCCGCATAGCACTCCTTTAAGTACGTCCTGCCTTATGTGGAGCGCTTAAAGGAGGGCTCGTCCGGGATTTGAACCCGGGACCTCTCGCACCCGAAGCGAGAATCATACCCCTAGACCAACGAGCCGAACAATAAAGAACAATAGTGATTTCCAGCCCGATGCGAAAGGTATTTCCAACGCCCGTATTTCGCGTTTCAATGAGCGAAACGAACATAAATCATTGGACACAAAGCAGGGGAATTAGCTCAAATGGTAGAGCGCTTGCTTAGCATGCAAGAAGTAGCGGGATCGACGCCCGCATTCTCCACGTCAGTGTCTTTCGGGGCTTCCTTCTTAGCCCTCCCTATTATACCCGTCCAGGCTCACCGCTGCAAAAAAAGGTTGTTGTGTTGGGACTTGCTCATATGCTCAGTCACAAAACACCAGCAGGTGTCGCTCCTCGCTAATGCACCTCGACAAATATAACAAGAGTCTCCCGTATGGTATGTGTCTAGCTTTTACCCAGAGCAACATGATGCAGGAGCTTCACTTTCAAAGACAATGGAGTTGTCACTTGAGATTCCACAAGTTTTCTTGCATAGTTACTTGCATTTTCATTAAGCCAGTGGTCCCGTGTGCTGTGCTGCGAGTTTTTTTTTTTTTGCTTTCTTGTAGTATCACGAAAAGCCATATACCCCTTATTGTTGGGCAGTTGTACAAACAAGTCCTTCGCCCTGGGCAAGAAAAATCTCTCTGCCCAGATGTTTTTAGATCATAATTTTGGTGTGTGTGTGCAACCACATGCACGTCTCAGACATGGCCAATTTGTTCAGCTGTATTTTCCGCTTTCCCTTGGGTGTAAAGACCTTTGGCTCATTGAGTACAGGTGACCTGTTGTCAGTATGAAAAGTAGCAATTGCTAATGAGAAGGCCAGCTGAGATTTGAGTCCAGAGTGCTAATCATTACACAATGGAATGCGACTTCAAGTGATAGATGACCCGCCTGGTTACCGAGGAAAGGCTGCTCGGTCTGATGAGGTCAAAGAGCTCTTTGGTAGCGAGAGCAAAGCGATGAACACAGGCAAACTTGCCAAAACCCAGTATCGATCAATAGACATTCAAATCTTGAGTGTAACACTCTCCAATCTGAGCTAACCACCTATTTCGGATCCGCATAGCGCTCCTTTAAGTACGTCCTGCCTTGTGTGGAGCGCTTAAAGGAGGGCTCGTCCGGGATTTGAACCCGGGACCTCTCGCACCCAAAGCGAGAATCATACCCCTAGACCAACGAGCCGAACGATAAAGAACAATAGTGATTTCCAGCCCGATGCGAAAGGTATTTCCACCGCCCGTATTTCCTGTTTCAATGAGCGAAATGAACATAAATGATTGGACACAAAGCAGGGGAATTAGCTCAAATGGGAGAGCGCTAGCTTAGCATGCAAGAAGTAGCGGGATCGACGCCCGCATTCTCCACGTCAGTGTCTTTCGGGGCTTCCTTCGTACTTCTTAGCCCTCCATATAATACCCGTCGAGGCTCACCGGTGCAAAAAAAGGTTGTTGCGTTGGGACTTGCTCAAATGCTCAGTCACAAAACACAAGCAGGTTTCGTTCCTCTTTAATGCACCTCGACACAAGTTTCCTAGCAGCCTTACTTGCATTTTCATTAAGCCAGTGGTCCTGTGTGCTGTGGTGCGAGTTTTTTGCAGTTTCTTGAAAAGCGATATCCCCCTCATTGTTGGGCAGTTGTCAGAAGAAGTACTTATTTCGGCAGAGGTTGGTAACCAACTGAGCTAACCGGCCGAGGGTCCCATTCAGTCACATTATGGAATTGCATAGCGCTCCTTTAAGTACGTCCAGTCTTATGTGGAAAGCTTAAAGCAGGGCTCGTCCGGGATTTGAACCCAGGACCTCTCGAACCCGAAGCGAGAATCATACCCCTAGACCAACGAGCCGAACAATAAAGAACAATAGTGATTTCCAGCCCGATGCGAAAGGTATTTCCACCGCCCGTATTTCCCGTTTCAATGAGCGAAACGAACATAAATCATTGGACACAAAGCAGGGGAATTAGCTCAAATGGTAGAGCGCTTGCTTAGCATGCAAGAAGTAGCGGGATCGACGCCCGCATTCTCCACGTCAGTGTCTTTCGGGGCTTCCTTCTTAGCCCTCCCTATTATACCCGTCGAGGCTCACCGGTGCAAAAAAAGGTTGTTGCGTTGGGACTTGCTCATATGCTCAGTCACAAACACAAGCAGGTTTCGTTCCTCGTTAATGCACCTCGACACAAGTTTCCTAGCAGCCTTACTTGCATTTTCATTAAGCCAGTGGTCCTGTGTGCTGTGGTGCAGGTTTTTTGCAGTTTCTTGAAAAGCGATATCCCCCTCATTGTTGGGCAGTTGTCAGAAGAAGTACTTATTTCGGCAGAGGTTGGTAACCAACTGAGCTAACCGGCCGAGGGTCCCATTCAGTCACATTATGGAATTGCATAGCGCTCCTTTAAGTACATCCAGTCTTATGTGGAAAGCTTAAAGCAGGGCTCGTCCGGGATTTGAACCCAGGACCTCTCGCACCCTAAGCGAGAATCATGCCCCTAGAACAACGAGCCGAGCGATAAGGAGCGAAAGTCATTTCCTGCCCGATGGGAAAGGTATTTCCACCACCTGTATGCCCCGTTTCAATTAGGCAAAGGAACATGCATCTTTGGAGGCAATGCAAGGGAATTAGCTCAAATGGTAGAGCGCTCGCTTTGCATGCGAGAAGTAGCGGGATCGACGCCCGCATTCTCCACGTCAGTGTCTTTCGGGGCTTCCTTCTTAGCCCTCCCTATTATACCCGTCCAGGCTCACCGCTGCAAAAAAAGGTTGTCGTGTTGGGACTTGCTCATATGCTCAGTCACAAAACACCAGCAGGTGTCGCTCCTCGCTAATGCACCTCGACACATATAACAAGAGTCTCCCGTATGGTATGTGTCTAGCTTTTACCCAGAGCAACATGATGCAGGAGCTTCACTTTCAAAGACAATGGAGTTGTCACTTGAGATTCCACAAGTTTTCTTGCATAGTTACTTGCATTTTCATTAAGCCAGTGGTCCCGTGTGCTGTGCTGCGTGTTTTTTTTTTTTTGCTTTCTTGTAGTATCACGAAAAGCCATATACCCGTTATTGTTGGGCAGTTGTACAAACAAGTCCTTCGCCCTGGGCAAGAAAAATCTCTCTGCCCAGATGTTTTTAGATCATAATTTTGGTGTGTGTGAGCAACCACATGCACGTCTCAGACATGGCCAATTTGTTCAGCTGTATTTTCCGCTTTCCCTTGGGTGTAAAGACCTTTGGCTCATTGAGTACAGGTGACCTGTTGTCAGTATGAAAAGTAGCAATTGCTAA
Organism: Triplophysa dalaica; assembly: GCF_015846415.1. NCBI lineage: Eukaryota > Metazoa > Chordata > Actinopteri > Cypriniformes > Nemacheilidae > Triplophysa > Triplophysa dalaica. The sequence continues at coordinate 20,780,157 of NC_079546.1, read as the reverse complement.
TGAGAAGGCCAGCTGAGATTTGAGTCCAGAGTGCTAATCATTACACAATGGAATGCGACTTCAAGTGATAGATGACCCGCCTGGTTACCGAGGACAGGCTGCTCGGTCTGATGAGGTCAAAGAGCTCTTTGGTAGCGAGAGCAAAGCGATGAACACAGGCAAACTTGCCAAAACCCAGGATCGATCAATAGACATTCAAATCTTGAGTGTAACACTCTCCAATCTGAGCTAACCACCTATTTCGGATCCGCATAGCACTCCTTTAAGTACGTCCTGCCTTATGTGGAGCGCTTAAAGGAGGGCTCGTCCGGGATTTGAACCCGGGACCTCTCGCACCCGAAGCGAGAATCATGCCCCTAGAACAACGAGCCGAGCAATGAGGAGCGAAAGTCATTTCATGCCCGATGGGAAAGGTATTTCGACCACCTGTATGCCCCGTTTCAATTAGCCAAAGGAACATGCATCTTTGGAGGCAATGCAGGGGAATTAGCTCAAATGGTAGAGCGCTCGCTTTGCATGCGAGAAGTAGCGGGATCGACGCCCGCATTCTCCACGTCAGTGTCTTTCGGGGCTTCCTTCTTACTTCTTAGCCCTCCCTATTATACCCGTCCAGGCTCACCGCTGCAAAAAAAGGTTGTCGTGTTGGGACTTGCTCATATGCTCAGTCACAAAACACCAGCAGGTGTCGCTCCTCGCTAATGCACCTCGACACATATAACAAGAGTCTCCCGTATGGTATGTGTCTAGCTTTTACCCAGAGCAACATGATGCAGGAGCTTCACTTTCAAAGACAATGGAGTTGTCACTTGAGATTCCACAAGTTTTCTTGCAGAGTTACTTGCATTTTCATTAAGCCAGTGGTCCCGTGTGCTGTGCTGCGTGTTTTTTTTTTTTTTGCTTTCTTGTAGTATCACGAAAAGCCATATACCCGTTATTGTTGGGCAGTTGTACAAACAAGTCCTTCGCCCTGGGCAAGAAAAATCTCTCTGCCCAGATGTTTTTAGATCATAATTTTGGTGTGTGTGTGCAACCACATGCACGTCTCAGACATGGCCAATTTGTTCAGCTGTATTTTCCGCTTTCCCTTGGGTGTAAAGACCTTTGGCTCATTGAGTACAGGTGACCTGTTGTCAGTATGAAAAGTAGCAATTGCTAATGAGAAGGCCAGCTGAGATTTGAGTCCAGAGTGCTAATCATTACACAATGGAATGCGACTTCAAGTGATAGATGACCCGCCTGGTTACCGAGGAAAGGCTGCTCGGTCTGATGAGGTCAAAGAGCTCTTTGGTAGCGAGAGCAAAGCGATGAACACAGGCAAACTTGCCAAAACCCAGTATCGATCAATAGACATTCAAATCTTGAGTGTAACACTCTCCAATCTGAGCTAACCACCTATTTCGGATCCGCATAGCGCTCCTTTAAGTACGTCCTGCCTTGTGTGGAGCGCTTAAAGGAGGGCTCGTCCGGGATTTGAACCCGGGACCTCTCGCACCCAAAGCGAGAATCATACCCCTAGACCAACGAGCCGAACGATAAAGAACAATAGTGATTTCCAGCCCGATGCGAAAGGTATTTCCACCGCCCGTATTTCCTGTTTCAATGAGCGAAATGAACATAAATGATTGGACACAAAGCAGGGGAATTAGCTCAAATGGGAGAGCGCTAGCTTAGCATGCAAGAAGTAGCGGGATCGACGCCCGCATTCTCCACGTCAGTGTCTTTCGGGGCTTCCTTCGTACTTCTTAGCCCTCCATATAATACCCGTCGAGGCTCACCGGTGCAAAAAAAGGTTGTTGCGTTGGGACTTGCTCAAATGCTCAGTCACAAAACACAAGCAGGTTTCGTTCCTCTTTAATGCACCTCGACACAAGTTTCCTAGCAGCCTTACTTGCATTTTCATTAAGCCAGTGGTCCTGTGTGCTGTGGTGCGAGTTTTTTGCAGTTTCTTGAAAAGCGATATCCCCCTCATTGTTGGGCAGTTGTCAGAATAAGTACTTATTTCGGCAGAGGTTGGTAACCAACTGAGCTAACCGGCCGAGGGTCCCATTCAGTCACATTATGGAATTGCATAGCGCTCCTTTAAGTACGTCCAGTCTTATGTGGAAAGCTTAAAGCAGGGCTCGTCCGGGATTTGAACCCAGGACCTCTCGAACCCAAAGCGAGAATCATACCCCTAGACCAACGAGCCGAACAATAAAGAACAATAGTGATTTCCAGCCCGATGCGAAAGGTATTTCCACCGCCCGTATTTCCCGTTTCAATGAGCGAAACGAACATAAATCATTGGACACAAAGCAGGGGAATTAGCTCAAATGGTAGAGCGCTTGCTTAGCATGCAAGAAGTAGCGGGATCGACGCCCGCATTCTCCACGTCAGTGTCTTTCGGGGCTTCCTTCTTAGCCCTCCCTATTATACCCGTCCAGGCTCACCGCTGCAAAAAAAGGTTGTTGTGTTGGGACTTGCTCATATGCTCAGTCACAAAACACCAGCAGGTGTCGCTCCTCGCTAATGCACCTCGACACATATAACAAGAGTCTCCCGTATGGTATGTGTCTAGTTTTTACCCAGAGCAACATGATGCAGGAGCTTCACTTTCAAAGACAATGGAGTTGTCACTTGAGATTCCACAAGTTTTCTTGCATAGTTACTTGCATTTTCATTAAGCCAGTGGTCCCGTGTGCTGTGCTGCGTGTTTTTTTTTTTTTGCTTTCTTGTAGTATCACGAAAAGCCATATACCCCTTATTGTTGGGCAGTTGTACAAACAAGTCCTTCGCCCTGGGCAAGAAAAATCTCTCTGCCCAGATGTTTTTAGATCATAATTTTGGTGTGTGTGTGCAACCACATGCACGTCTCAGACATGGCCAATTTGTTCAGCTGTATTTTCCGCTTTCCCTTGGGTGTAAAGACCTTTGGCTCATTGAGTACAGGCGACCTGTTGTCAGTATGAAAAGTAGCAATTGCTAATGAGAAGGCCAGCTGAGATTTGAGTCCAGAGTGCTAATCATTACACAATGGAATGCGACTTCAAGTGATAGATGACCCGCCTGGTTACCGAGGACAGGCTGCTCGGTCTGATGAGGTCAAATAGCTCTTTGGTAGCGAGAGCAAAGCGATGAACACAGGCAAACTTGCCAAAACCCAGGATCGATCAATAGACATTAAAATCTTGAGTGTAACACTCTCCAATCTGAGCTAACCACCTATTTCGGATCCGCATAGTGCTCCTTTAAGTACGTCCTGCCTTATGTGGAGCGCTTAAAGGAGGGCTCGTCCGGGATTTGAACCCGGGACCTCTCGCACCCTAAGCGAGAATCATGCCCCTAGAACAACGAGCCGAGCAATGAGGAGCGAAAGTCATTTCATGCCCGATGGGAAAGGTATTTCCACCACCTGTATGCCCCGTTTCAATTAGCCAAAGGAACATGCATCTTTGGAGGCAATGCAGGGGAATTAGCTCAAATGGTAGAGCGCTCGCTTTGCATGCGAGAAGTAGCGGGATCGACGCCCGCATTCTCCACGTCAGTGTCTTTCGGGGCTTCCTTCTTACTTCTTAGCCCTCCCTATTATACCCGTCCAGGCTCACCGCTGCAAAAAAAGGATGTTGTGTTGGGACTTGCTCATATGCTCAGTCACAAAACACCAGCAGGTGTCGCTCCTCGCTAATGCACCTCGACACATATAACAAGAGTCTCCCGTATGGTATGTGTCTAGCTTTTACCCAGAGCAACATGATGCAGGAGCTTCACTTTCAAAGACAATGGAGTTGTCACTTGAGATTCCACAAGTTTTCTTGCAGAGTTACTTGCATTTTCATTAAGCCAGTGGTCCCGTGTGCTGTGCTGCGTGTTTTTTTTTTTTTTGCTTTCTTGTAGTATCACGAAAAGCCATATACCCGTTATTGTTGGGCAGTTGTACAAACAAGTCCTTCGCCCTGGGCAAGAAAAATCTCTCTGCCCAGATGTTTTTAGATCATAATTTTGGTGTGTGTGTGCAACCACATGCACGTCTCAGACATGGCCAATTTGTTCAGCTGTATTTTCCGCTTTCCCTTGGGTGTAAAGACCTTTGGCTCATTGAGTACAGGTGACCTGTTGTCAGTATGAAAAGTAGCAATTGCTAATGAGAAGGCCAGCTGAGATTTGAGTCCAGAGTGCTAATCATTACACAATGGAATGCGACTTCAAGTGATAGATGACCCGCCTGGTTACCGAGGAAAGGCTGCTCGGTCTGATGAGGTCAAAGAGCTCTTTGGTAGCGAGAGCAAAGCGATGAACACAGGCAAACTTGCCAAAACCCAGGATCGATCAATAGACATTCAAATCTTGAGTGTAACACTCTCCAATCTGAGCTAACCACCTATTTCGGATCCGCATAGCGCTCCTTTAAGTACGTCCTGCCTTGTGTGGAGCGCTTAAAGGAGGGCTCGTCCGGGATTTGAACCCGGGACCTCTCGCACCCAAAGCGAGAATCATACCCCTAGACCAACGAGCCGAACAATAAAGAACAATAGTGATTTCCAGCCCGATGCGAAAGGTATTTCCACCGCCCGTATTTCCCGTTTCAATGAGCGTAACGAACATAAATCATTGGACACAAAGCAGGGGAATTAGCTCAAATGGTAGAGCGCTTGCTTAGCATGCAAGAAGTAGCGGGATCGACGCCCGCATTCTCCACGTCAGTGTCTTTCGGGGCTTCCTTCTTAGCCCTCCCTATTATACCCGTCGAGGCTCACCGGTGCAAAAAAAGGTTGTTGCGTTGGGACTTGCTCATATGCTCAGTCACAAAACACAAGCAGGTTTCGTTCCTCGTTAATGCACCTCGACACAAGTTTCCTAGCAGCCTTACTTGCATTTTCATTAAGCCAGTGGTCCTGTGTGCTGTGGTGCAGGTTTTTTGCAGTTTCTTGAAAAGCGATATCCCCCTCATTGTTGGGCAGTTGTCAGAAGAAGTACTTATTTCGGCAGAGGTTGGTAACCAACTGAGCTAACCGGCCGAGGGTCCCATTCAGTCACATTATGGAATTGCATAGCGCTCCTTTAAGTACATCCAGTCTTATGTGGAAAGCTTAAAGCAGGGCTCGTCCGGGATTTGAACCCAGGACCTCTCGCACCCTAAGCGAGAATCATGCCCCTAGAACAACGAGCCGAGCGATAAGGAGCGAAAGTCATTTCCTGCCCGATGGGAAAGGTATTTCCACCACCTGTATGCCCCGTTTCAATTAGGCAAAGGAACATGCATCTTTGGAGGCAATGCAAGGGAATTAGCTCAAATGGTAGAGTGCTCGCTTTGCATGCGAGAAGTAGCGGGATCGACGCCCGCATTCTCCACGTCAGTGTCTTTCGGGGCTTCCTTCTTAGCCCTCCCTATTATACCCGTCCAGGCTCACCGCTGCAAAAAAAGGTTGTCGTGTTGGGACTTGCTCATATGCTCAGTCACAAAACACCAGCAGGTGTCGCTCCTCGCTAATGCACCTCGACACATATAACAAGAGTCTCCCGTATGGTATGTGTCTAGCTTTTACCCAGAGCAACATGATGCAGGAGCTTCACTTTCAAAGACAATGGAGTTGTCACTTGAGATTCCACAAGTTTTCTTGCAGAGTTACTTGCATTTTCATTAAGCCAGTGGTCCCTTGTGCTGTGCTGCGTGTTTTTTTTTTTTTGCTTTCTTGTAGTATCACGAAAAGCCATATACCCCTTATTGTTGGGCAGTTGTACAAACAAGTCCTTCGCCCTGGGCAAGAAAAATCTCTCTGCCCAGATGTTTTTAGATCATAATTTTGGTGTGTGTGTGCAACCACATGCACGTCTCAGACATGGCCAATTTGTTCAGCTGTATTTTCCGCTTTCCCTTGGGTGTAAAGACCTTTGGCTCATTGAGTACAGGCGACCTGTTGTCAGTATGAAAAGTAGCAATTGCTAATGAGAAGGCCAGCTGAGATTTGAGTCCAGAGTGCTAATCATTACACAATGGAATGCGACTTCAAGTGATAGATGACCCGCCTGGTTACCGAGGACAGGCTGCTCGGTCTGATGAGGTCAAAGAGCTCTTTGGTAGCGAGAGCAAAGCGATGAACACAGGCAAACTTGCCAAAACCCAGGATCGATCAATAGACATTCAAATCTTGAGTGTAACACTCTCCAATCTGAGCTAACCACCTATTTCGGATCCGCATAGTGCTCCTTTAAGTACGTCCTGCCTTATGTGGAGCGCTTAAAGGAGGGCTCGTCCGGGATTTGAACCCGGGACCTCTCGCACCCTAAGCGAGAATCATGCCCCTAGAACAACGAGCCGTGCAATGAGGAGCGAAAGTCATTTCATGCCCGATGGGAAAGGTATTTCCACCACCTGTATGCCCCGTTTCAATTAGCCAAAGGAACATGCATCTTTGGAGGCAATGCAGGGGAATTAGCTCAAATGGTAGAGCGCTCGCTTTGCATGCGAGAAGTAGCGGGATCGACGCCCGCATTCTCCACGTCAGTGTCTTTCGGGGCTTCCTTCTTACTTCTTAGCCCTCCATATAATACCCGTCCAGGCTCACCGGTGCAAAAAAAGGTTGTTGCGTTGGGACTTGCTCAAATGCTCAGTCACAAAACACAAGCAGGTTTCGTTCCTCTTTAATGCACCTCGACACAAGTTTCCTAGCAGCCTTACTTGCATTTTCATTAAGCCAGTGGTCCTGTGTGCTGTGGTGCGAGTTTTTTGCAGTTTCTTGAAAAGCGATATCCCCCTCATTGTTGGGCAGTTGTCAGAAGAAGTACTTATTTCGGCAGAGGTTGGTAACCAACTGAGCTAACCGGCCGAGGGTCCCATTCAGTCACATTATGGAATTGCATAGCGCTCCTTTAAGTACGTCCAGTCTTATGTGGAAAGCTTAAAGCAGGGCTCGTCCGGGATTTGAAGCCAGGACCTCTCGCACCCTAAGCGAGAATCATGCCCCTAGAACAACGAGCCGAGCGATGAGGAGCGAAAGTCATTTCCTGCCCGATGGGAAAGGTATTTCCACCACCTGTATGCCCCGTTTTAATTAGCCAAAGGAACATGCATCTTTGGAGGCAATGCAAGGGAATTAGCTCAAATGGTAGAGCGCTCGCTTTGCATGCGAGAAGTAGCGGGATCGACGCCCGCATTCTCCACGTCAGTGTCTTTCGGGGCTTCCTTCTTAGCCCTCCCTATTATACCCGTCCAGGCTCACCGCTGCAAAAAAAGGTTGTCGTGTTGGGACTTGCTCATATGCTCAGTCACAAAACACCAGCAGGTGTCGCTCCTCGCTAATGCACCTCGACACATATAACAAGAGTCTCCCGTATGGTATGTGTCTAGCTTTTACCCAGAGCAACATGATGCAGGAGCTTCACTTTCAAAGACAATGGAGTTGTCACTTGAGATTCCACAAGTTTTCTTGCAGAGTTACTTGCATTTTCATTAAGCCAGTGGTCCCGTGTGCTGTTCTGCGTGTTTTTTTTTTTTTTGCTTTCTTGTAGTATCACGAAAAGCCATATACCCGTTATTGTTGGGCATTTGTACAAACAAGTCCTTCGCCCTGGGCAAGAAAAATCTCTCTGCCCAGATGTTTTTAGATCATAATTTTGGTGTGTGTGTGCAACCACATGCACGTCTCAGACATGGCCAATTTGTTCAGCTGTATTTTCCGCTTTCCCTTGGGTGTAAAGACCTTTGGCTCATTGAGTACAGGTGACCTGTTGTCAGTATGAAAAGTAGCAATTGCTAATGAGAAGGCCAGCTGAGATTTGAGTCCAGAGTGCTAATCATTACACAATGGAATGCGACTTCAAGTGATAGATGACCCGCCTGGTTACCGAGGAAAGGCTGCTCGGTCTGATGAGGTCAAAGAGCTCTTTGGTAGCGAGAGCAAAGCGATGAACACAGGCAAACTTGCCAAAACCCAGTATCGATCAATAGACATTCAAATCTTGAGTGTAACACTCTCCAATCTGAGCTAACCACCTATTTCGGATCCGCATAGCGCTCCTTTAAGTACGTCCTGCCTTGTGTGGAGCGCTTAAAGGAGGGCTCGTCTGGGATTTGAACCCGGGACCTCTCGCACCCAAAGCGAGAATCATACCCCTAGACCAACGAGCCGAACGATAAAGAACAATAGTGATTTCCAGCCCGATGCGAAAGGTATTTCCACCGCCCGTATTTCCTGTTTCAATGAGCGAAATGAACATAAATGATTGGACACAAAGCAGGGGAATTAGCTCAAATGGGAGAGCGCTAGCTTAGCATGCAAGAAGTAGCTGGATCGACGCCCGCATTCTCCACGTCAGTGTCTTTCGGGGCTTCCTTCGTACTTCTTAGCCCTCCATATAATACCCGTCGAGGCTCACCGGTGCAAAAAAAGGTTGTTGCGTTGGGACTTGCTCAAATGCTCAGTCACAAAACACAAGCAGGTTTCGTTCCTCTTTAATGCACCTCGACACAAGTTTCCTAGCAGCCTTACTTGCATTTTCATTAAGCCAGTGGTCCTGTGTGCTGTGGTGCGAGTTTTTTGCAGTTTCTTGAAAAGCGATATCCCCCTCATTGTTGGGCAGTTGTCAGAAGAAGCACTTATTTCGGCAGAGGTTGGTAACCAACTGAGCTAACCGGCCGAGGGTCCCATTGAGTCACATTATGGAATTGCATAGCGCTCCTTTAAGTACGTCCAGTCTTATGTGGAAAGCTTAAAGCAGGGCTCGTCCGGGATTTGAATCCAGGACCTCTCGCACCCTAATCGAGAATCATGCCCCTAGAACAACGAGCCGAGCGATGAGGAGCGAAATTCATTTCCTGCCCGATGGGAAAGGTATTTCCACCACCTGTATGCCCCGTTTCAATTAGCCAAAGGAACATGCATCTTTGGAGGCAATGCAAGGGAATTAGCTCAAATGGTAGAGCGCTCGCTTTGCATGCGAGAAGTAGCGGGATCAACGCCCCCATTCTCCATGTCAGTGTCTTTCGGGGCTTCCTTCTTAGCCCTCCCTATTAAACCCGTCCAGGCTCACCGCTGCAAAAAAGGTTGTTGTGTTGGGACTTGCTCATATGCTCAGTCACAAAACACCAGCATGTGTCGCTCCTCGCTAATGCACCTCGACACATATAACAAGAGTCTCCCGTATGGTATGTGTCTAGCTTTTACCCAGAGCAACATGATGCAGGAGCTTCACTTTCAAAGACAATGGAGTTGTCACTTGAGATTCCACAAGTTTTCTTGCATAGTTACTTGCATTTTCATTAAGCCAGTGGTCCCGTGTGCTGTGCTGCGTGTTTTTTTTTTTTTGCTTTCTTGTAGTATCACGAAAAGCCATATACCCCTTATTGTTGGGCAGTTGTACAAACAAGTCCTTCGTCCTGGGCAAGAAAAATCTCTCTGCCCAGATGTTTTTAGATCATAATTTTGGGGGTGTGTGCAACCACATGCACGTCTCAGACATGGCCAATTTGTTCAGCTGTATTTTCCGCTTTCCCTTGGGTGTAAAGACCTTTGGCTCATTGAGTACAGGTGACCTGTTGTCAGTATGAAAAGTAGCAATTGCAAATGAGAAGGCCAGCTGAGATTTGAGTCCAGAGTGCTAATCATTACACAATGGAATGCGACTTCAAGTGATAGATGACCCGCCTGGTTACCGAGGACAGGCTGCTCGGTCTGATGAGGTCAAAGAGCTCTTTGGTAGCGAGAGCAAAGCGATGAACACAGGCAAACTTGCCAAAACCCAGGATCGATCAATAGACATTCAAATCATGAGTGTAACACTCTCCAATCTGAGCTAACCACCTATTACGGATCCGCATAGCACTCCTTTAAGTACGTCCTGCCTTATGTGGAGCGCTTAAAGGAGGGCTCGTCCGGGATTTGAACCCGGGACCTCTCGCACCCGAAGCGAGAATCATACCCCTAGACCAACGAGCCGAACAATAAAGAACAATAGTGATTTCCAGCCCGATGCGAAAGGTATTTCCACCGCCCGTATTTCCCGTTTCAATGAGCGAAACGAACATAAATCATTGGACACAAAGCAGGGGAATTAGCTCAAATGGTAGAGCGCTTGCTTAGCATGCAAGAAGTAGCGGGATCGACGCCCGCATTCTCCACGTCAGTGTCTTTCGGGGCTTCCTTCTTAGCCCTCCCTATTATACCCGTCCAGGCTCACCGCTGCAAAAAAAGGTTGTTGTGTTGGGACTTGCTCATATGCTCAGTCACAAAACACCAGCAGGTGTCGCTCCTCGCTAATGCACCTCGACACATATAACAAGAGTCTCCCGTATGGTATGTGTCTAGCTTTTACCCAGAGCAACATGATGCAGGAGCTTCACTTTCAAAGACAATGGAGTTGTCACTTGAGATTCCACAAGTTTTCTTGCATAGTTACTTGCATTTTCATTAAGCCAGTGGTCCCGTGTGCTGTGCTGCGTGTTTTTTTTTTTTTGCTTTCTTGTAGTATCACGAAAAGCCCCTTATTGTTGGGCAGTTGTACAAACAAGTCCTTCGCCCTGGGCAAGAAAAATCTCTCTGCCCAGATGTTTTTAGATCATAATTTTGGTGTGTGTGTGCAACCACATGCACGTCTCAGACATGGCCAATTTGTTCAGCTGTATTTTCCGCTTTCCCTTGGGTGTAAAGACCTTTGGCTCATTGAGTACAGGCGACCTGTTGTCAGTATGAAAAGTAGCAATTGCTAATGAGAAGGCCAGCTGAGATTTGAGTCCAGAGTGCTAATCATTACACAATGGAATGCGACTTCAAGTGATAGATGACCCGCCTGGTTACCGAGGACAGGCTGCTCGGTCTGATGAGGTCAAAGAGCTCTTTGGTAGCGAGAGCAAAGCGATGAACACAGGCAAACTTGCCAAAACCCAGGATCGATCAATATACATTCAAATCTTGAGTGTAACACTCTCCAATCTGAGCTAACCACCTATTTCGGATCCGCATAGCGCTCCTTTAAGTACGTCCTGCCTTATGTGGAGCGCTTAAAGGAGGGCTCGTCCGGGATTTGAACCCGGGACCTCTCGCACCCGAAGCGAGAATCATACCCCTAGACCAACGAGCCGAACAATAAAGAACCATAGTGATTTCCAGCCCGATGCGAAAGGTATTTCCACCACCCGTATTTCCCGTTTCAATGAGCGAAACGAACATAAATCATTGGACACAAAGCAGGGGAATTAGCTTAAATGGTAGAGCGCTTGCTTAGCATGCAAGAAGTAGCGGGATCGACGCCCGCATTCTCCACGTCAGTGTCTTTCTGGGCTTCCTTTGTACTTCTTAGCCCTCCATATAATACCCGTCGAGGCTCACCGGTGCAAAAAAAGGTTGTTGCGTTGGGACTTGCTCATATGCTCAGTCACAAAACACAAGCAGGTTTTGTTCCTCGTTAATGCACCTCGACACAAGTTTCCTAGCAGCAGGGGAATTAGCTCAAATGGTAGAGCGCTTGCTTAGCATAAGAAGGGGCCCAATCTTTGCGCCCGCCTGCGCATGCGAAAAGATGCAGAAAACGTATATTTGTCGACAAATTTTCCCTGCAACAATATTCGGGTTAAATTCCTGTGCGTTATGTAAGAGTTTTAGTTACATGTGTAACAATTCACTTTCCACTTGCTGGCCTCGAACCCCTAGCTGATCGACAAGGTCAATCTCACCTGAGCCGTGCTGCCACCTGTCGACTACATGTGTATTGCAATCAATCAATTGCGCCTTCATTTAGTTATCATATGTTCAATTACATAGTTTTAGACATCATTATTAAAGCATATTACATGTTTATGGTTAAATAAAAATGTTTATTCAAAATGGTTTTCTTTTATTGAATGTGTGGGATATGATTTTATTGATTTTCAGAGATAAAGACACTTCGAATGTAAAATTGTTTATTAAAATAAAATTAAAACACACCCACATTGAAATGAGTACACACACACACAGACAGACAGACACACATATTTATATATTTACATACAGAAGAATATGAACGCTTGGGCCTTTGATATACACAACAAATATACAGGACAATATGAACGAGTTGGCCCATGAAATATATACAGGAAAGTTGAAACTTATTGAGGAGGTGGAGTTTGGGGTTTATTTTGCTGGCGCTGTTCTGCCAACCAATCTTCTAAAGACTTGCCATTTGAAGCATGCAAGCAAAATGTGGCACTACCATACCGGCTATGTCCAAACTCCTTAGTTTTGGGCTGCCCACATTTGCTGCACTTGTTAAAATTAACCCCCCGCAGATACTTCCTCTTACAAACTCCACTTTCCGTCTCTTGCGCCCGCCGGCGCCTATTCCTTTGGGTGTAACGGGATGCAGGAGCAGCAGACACAGAAGCAGCAGACACAGGAGCAGGCAGAGCTGTGCCTGCACCAGAAGACGGAATCACCATTGACACAGTCATGTCAGGGTTAAGGACTAGTGTGCCCATCAATGACCCAGGTGCAGAAATGGGCTGCACATCTCCTGATGCTGTGGGGGCAGCTGCGATGGGGCACTCCCTGTTAGCAGCAGCGGGCCGTCGACCTGGTCGCAAACGAGGAGCCTGTCCTTCTCGATTTGGCGGAAGGATGAATTTATGCTTTGGACCTGATGTCGATGGCGCTTCATTCAATTTTTCCCTCGGCGGAGGAAGCTGCATATCAGCCACAGCAATTGGGTCAGGTGGAGTCAGTCCCTGTGCGAGGACACTCATTTCCTGATTCTTCTGCCGCCGTTGAAACCTGAAAATTAATTACTTTTATTATAGATATGTTTAGAAGAATTCACTGAATTTTAAGCAAATAATGTGCTTTGCTAACCACTGAATGAGTGTCCTCTGGTTTAGCTCAAAAAGCTGGATCATTGTTTCATCCATCAGCCTGCGACTGTTGAGGACCAGGTCTCGGATGTGGTGGTAATCTGAGAGGATTTTAGACCACCTGGGGATGCTAACTCCGGACTTCTTGGTCGGTGACTTCTGTAAAGCACACAGCTTTATACAAATGGCCTCAACCAAGCGGCTGGTGCTGGGCCACTGTGCTGGACCCCCAGGATGTCCAATCAGACACCGTTTGACACTCTCCACACCCGGTGTGACTCCTGACCGCTTCGGTGCCTTAAAGCGCCCATGTGTCAGCGGAGGCTGATGTCGAGGCTGATAGTTGACCCGCTGTTTGTCAATGTCAGGGAGAGCTGTCCATAGCTGAATGGCTTCGGTCACCTGCAGATCAGTGAGGTAAGGAGCCTCACTAAGGCTCACCAGGTAACCAGCCAAATCCTGAACCTTGTCCCAACCAGCGATGCCATCGGGTCCAATGACTGCGCCCTAGTAGATGAAAATGAATGTTAAAATTTGTGAAATAAAACAAGATTGGAAGTATATAAAGCCTTCAAAGTGTCTTACCTGAGCTTCAGTGGAGAGACTGCTTCCAGTGTCAGGTGGCTGCGACAGCACTAAAGGGGCAAGATGCTGTCCTTCTCCACCAGAAGATGTGGATGGCTCAGCCAGTGATGTTGGAGACCGAGGCAGAGGTAAAGATGAGGGGCTGATCACGAGATCACGGCAGGGTTTCATCCTCATACAGCACTGGAACTGTGATGTCCTCCGTTATCTCTTCCCCAAATCCCTCATCTTGCAGGTCCTGGTCATTGACTTCCTCCACCAGCCTGTCTTCCTCTTCGGGGTTCTGGAGCACTGGAGTCAGTGTTTTGCCAGTCTGGCTGTAAAGATACTCCATTCCCAGCAATTCACCTACAAGAATAAATTGGGAACATTAAAATTGTCTCAATATTTTGTCTAGTACATTAAATGCTAAATAGACAAAATTATACAGATATACAAAATGTCTTGCCTGTATATGCTCCAGGAGGGCGATAGCGCTCATCCCAGGGCTTCCCAAAGACTGTTAGGCTAAGCCGGTCCACAGCCTCTTTCATGGCTCTGCCAAATGACCGGATGGAGGATGCTCCTTTTATGGCGTCTTCCATCCGGTCATCATTCCAACGCATCAAGCCCTCGAGGAGATAGGCCTGAAAATGCGCATCACTGGCACTGGTTCCTAAAAGTAAAAAAAACAAAAAAGAGTTTTATTTCTCACATATGTACAGGCTATGTACAACTACTGAGATGCTATGAAGTAACTGGTTACTTGTAATACATATATCATTATATATTATGTCATTATAACTGTCAGCCAAGACAGAAAATAAATGTAATAATACAGTAAAGTTTGACATTTATGTCACGGGTAGACACGGAGGAGGAATGGAGATGCATTACTTTAAACTAATGGAAGCAGTAACAGTGCTTATATTTTTTACAGAAAAATTAGGAATCGATTTGTATGTAATACCTGGAATAAATCGGTTCAGGTGGAGGTGGAATGACTCCAAGGATGTAGAGCCACGGGCACATCTGTAGCAGCAGAGCTCCACGCCACCTTTCTTCAGTGTCCCCTTCCTCATGTAGAGTGGAAAGTTCTCTGGGTCTTGGAAACACTGCACGTGCTTCCGCTGTTCTTTCCAAATCTGCCGGATCCGTTCGTGGTCCAGCAGAGGAACTCCCAGAGTGTCCTTCCCGTCTGCACTGTCAAACAGATCGATCAGTGCTCCAATCAATCTGGTGGTCTCCTCCACACCCCTGGTCCTCCTCCGGCAGTGCAGTGCCAACTCTCTCCTGGTAATGCGAGCACTGACCACCTTTTCTGAGATGGGGCCAGTCTTATTTGCCGCCAGCTCACCCACCTTTGCACGCTGAAGAGCAGCCACATCCTCTGGATCCCACTGAAAGATGCACGTGGATAGACGTGCCATGAAGATGCCGTAAAGCGGATGAGCCTCTGTAGTGACACCTGCAGCAAATCGCCGCATGAAATGCCAGATGTCGAGGCGCACTTCAAGCTCATCCCACTCTGAAAACATGACCTTCACCCAAGACTGGCCGTGCTGACTGCAGCAATCTCTGTCCACGTACATCACTTTTGGGGCAGCCTCTCCTGCCTCCCGGTAGCGTTTCATGAGGCCAGCTGCCATGGAGTCCAGTCCATGTCCCTCGGCGGCTGTCAGAACAGATACAAGGACTTGACCATGCTCATTCCCAACATTTGTGCACCAGGCAGCTGTTCCTGAAGCAGCACCGGCAAGTTTCTTTGTGACCTTTTGAGAAAAATAAAAGGGTCAAAAACTGTGTACATTATGTATGCACATATATCCATATCAGGCAAATTTATGATATAAACAGGGCTGTGATACCTTTTTTGTGGAGTCCATCTTGAGAACACAACCAAAGATAGAAGTAATTTTGGCCTTGACCTCGTGCATTCGCCCCAGAACATCCCTGGCGTACACAGCTAACAGCCACTTAGGTTTAGGTAGGGCAGGGAAGAGAGGAGGCTCAGCAAACACAGGAGGCTGCACAAGGGAGGACGTTGTGAATGGTTCACAGGCAGTAAGGTACTGCAGGACACGCTGTGTCCATGCCTCACTGTGTTGTTCCATCAGCTTCTTGTAAAGCTGAGTCACACTGTTGCCCAGTGTCCTCTCCCTCATCATCCTCAGCACCCTGTTGTCACATGAGTATCTAAGGAAACAACAGTATAATCATGCAAATGCTTTGATTGGTAAAAGAATAACACAATAAAAGCGCCAACTAATGAATGATTGTCATTATGAATTACCTGTATGTCAGCAAAGCTGGAAACTGACTGCGGTGGCCCATATCCAGCTGTCCTAAGATGTCCTCAGACCAGGCGGGATACTTCTTTTTGCAGCCTTTGCACTCCAGATACTCAGTGGCAAGGTCATACCACCTGTCTAAGACCTTGCGCACAGTACGGTAGAGTCCTGCCGCTGTCAGTCTGTGCTTACCACAGTCTGGGCGAACACAGACAAGAGGAATTAACCACATCTTCAGCGGCATCCATAAGAAAAGGGGCCGACAGAAGAAGAGGTCAGGTGAGGCGGGTGGCTGAGTGTGAATTAAAGGGGGCTGAGGAGGATGCCACCAAAGCTTCAGCTGGCACACTAGTTCTGGCTTGCCGGTTCGCAGGTTGGCCACGAATAGTGTGTTCCGGATCCACTCATGCTGGAAAGGTGGAAGATGATCTTTCCAGTGGCTTGGAAGCTCAGCCGATGGCTGATGATGTGGAAGATCTGGTGTTCTTGCTGTTTCGGCTGATGGAGACGGACCGGCACAGGCCTCTGAGTGAACAGTAACAAAAATAAAATAAAGATGACTGTTGGATTTGATAGTAAAATGCCATAAATGCAGCCCACAAACAGCATGCGAAGCAGTAATTTTGGACAAGTATTAATAATTATTATGATTATATTTAGGAATAGCAACAAAGAAAATGGTGTTAAGAAGCAAAGAACAGTGTACATTTTATTGATGTAATGAATATGGAATCGGTACAGCTCTTTGAGAATGAGGATCAGATGTAATGGAGTAAGAAAGATGAGGTGTGATCAATTCAGTAAAATGCCCACTGACATGAAGCATGCACACAGATAGTGTCATGACTCTCCAGGTGAGACATGGCGTGAGAACCCAAGTGCAGGCAGAGACAAGGCGGATGAAGGTGTTAACAAAGATATTTATTAACAATAAATCAAACAAAGACCCACGGTGGGGTAAAACAAGACAGGAATAAACTATAAACTTTAACAAGGACACTAACTTACTAAACTACAAAACAAACACTGGGAACAAACACTAAACTAAGACTTACTAGACACAGGGTTGATAAACAGCATACAAGGAACAATGAACAACAGGAACCAGGCAAGACTTCAACAGGAAAAACACATTCAATGCACCAGCAACGAGACAAAGAAACATGAGGGCTCTTTATAGGGGAAGGTAATTAACACTAACTATGAAACAGGAGGGTAGGAAAACGATGACGCGACTCGGGGAGAATATGGAACACCACAAGGGCCAAAAACATCTCTCCCCACATAAAACCATCAGGCAATGCCATGGCTCCACTTGAGACAAGAATAAAACATGACATGGTAGTGGAACCATGACAGATAGAGTAAGGAAAAACCTCTGTTATCTCAAAAGTGCTAACTGCCAAAAGTGCCATCTCAAATTTTCTTTTTACTTTACAGTAATAGCAATGAATGGGTTATTTTCATTACCATTCAAGTGAAATAGCTGAACATTAAGATAGGAGCCTGATAAAATGCTAATTCTAAAAGAAAATGTGAGATGGCGCTTCTTCTAAAACAATGAATCTCCACCATCCTGTCTGCTCAATGGGAGCTAAAGAGTGAGTGAGACAAGCAAGCTGTGAGAAAAAGTTTGCCGGTGATAGTTCAACAATGGGTTAGTTCCAAAAAAAAAAACGCTAATAAATACACAGACACCTTTAGACAACCTTAATGTTTGAAGAAGTGCACTCAAAGAATGCATCCCGCTTGAGGCATGATCTGATGTAGTTCTGTATTGTAAACAAAACATATTTAAAAATTTTGATTTTCTTTTAAAAAATAATCCTGTGTGTTTTCACAAAACATACTTAAAATATATGCATTTGTGTCATATGCCACACCTGTAGTTAGTTGTGCTTCACATTGTGATGCAGCAAACATCAGCTCCGCATCATCTTCAGCAGCGGGAACGGAAGTGTCTGGAGCAAAAATGTTAAAACTAAATACTGCAAACAATACACAGAGACAAACGTATGAAATGGTGCTTGCTTACCAGTTACGAAAAGCTGCCTTTGGGCCAAATGTTTGGCAGGGAGTTCTGGTGCTGGAGGAGGTAAAGGGACCTTTAGTAATGGATCTGGAAACAGCAAGTGGACAAGTTTGCCTTTACAATAAAGTAATACATGTAGAGAAAATTCCATATTAACACTCCTACTCACAGGATTTAACTGGTGAAAGGAGTTTTCTGGCGAGCTGTGAAGGAGACAAATGTTTCCCACGTGCCAACAGCGCTTTCACACTGGCAGTCTGCGATACACCAGTTTGGAGTGCTTTTAGCGGAGATGCAGACGCAGTGGAGGCTGCGGGTGGTTGTGCAGAAGCACTGGATGTTGCAGATGGAGGTGTAGGCTGACGTACACTGCTGCCCACAGCAGAAGCCTGTCTTTTCACTACATAGCTTTTGAAAATGGCCATGTTTGTGTTGGGCCTGGCATCTGCCTTAACCAGGTATCTGATGAGGGCTTTGGCCTCCTTGCTCTGGTCCTCATAAACATCCTTCATGGACCGGCCCTGGAAGTCACCAAACTCCACCATCAAGCAGCCCTGGTCTCCAACTGCCCGGGCTTCAGCTTGCATTTCTTGCTTCCTCTCGTACTTCTCCACTTCTTCTGCCATCTCTCTAATATGAGAGGTGTACTGTAGGAACAGTTGTTTATTTTGTGACAGGGGGGTTGTGTTCGCCGTCTCATTGGAAATGCTGAGTACCAAATAAACTGCGTACCCCAGCGAGTTTTCCAGGAGCCATCTGAATCTCTGACCCTGGTACTTCCCAAACTGAAGTTTGCAGTGAGCCAGTACTAAAAACTGGTCACTGGGGTCTCCACCATTTGAGCTGACAAAAGAACTGGCCTCTGCCAGCACCTGCTCCTTCGGTTTAGCCCTTCCAGACTCAACATTTTCAAGGCGATTCGCCTCTGGCGATGGCGCCATGAGGAGTCGTGATGATGTTGCCAATTGTCGGCGAAAAACGGGGTATGCGTACATTTTCTGAAATGAAAATCAGAAAGAGACTATTACCTCTAGCAACCTAAAAAATACCTTTATGTTTATGTAAGAAGGTTCTTGTGTATAAGGAAGGAAGGAGGCAGGGTCGGCGTGACTTGAGGGACAGAGTAACTTTTATTCCAGGACTTTAACACAACTTGGCGCAACAGCGCTCTCTCAAAACATTCACAACAATAAAGTTCTTGTCAATTCTCCCGAGATTCACTTCCGGGTTCCGGTTTCTCCTCACTCGTTTCACGTCCCTCAGTCCGCGTCTCTCTCAAATTCTCTTCTGAGACTGCCAGCCTTTAAGCAGTCTCCTCGCCAATCACTGAAACAAGAGGCAGGTGATCTTAATCTGCGATCGACCCATTTGCTTACCGTTTTTCCCGTGTCTCTCCCAGGTCCGGTGCAGACGTCCCTAAACAACGCCCCCCTTGCCACATACCCCCACCGCCCGACTCAGGCCGAGGCCCCATCCGGCCTGCAGCCTCCCCCCTCCTCCTGGAGAGGAAGTCGGCCACGACCATCTGAGGCCCCGGTCTGTGGATCACCTTAAACTTAAATGGTTGGAATGCCAGATACCACCGGGTGATCCGCGCGTTGGTATCTTTCATGCGGTGGAGCCACTGGAGCGGAGCGTGGTCCGAATGGAGCGTGAATTCGCGCCCCAGGAGATAATAGCGGAGGGTGAGTATGGCCCACCTGATTGCCAGGCACTCTTTTTCGATGGTGCTGTACTTCGTCTCTCTCCTCGAGAGCTTCCGACTGAGGTACAGCACCGGCCGTTCTTCACCCCCCGTCTCCTGGGACAAAACCGCCCCCACGCCCCGATCCGACGCGTCCGTCTGCAACGAAAAAGGAACAGAAAAATCAGGGGAGTGCAATAACGGTCCGCCACAGAGAGCAGCCTTCACTTTGGTAAAAGCTTGCTGGCATAGCTCCGTCCACTGGACGGTATCCGGTGCCTCCTTTCTAGTGAGGTCAGTCAGCGGGCTGGTGAGCTCCGAATAATTAGGTACAAACCTTCTATAATACCCCGCCAGCCCCAGGAACTGCCTCACCTCCTTTTTGGTCTTGGGTCTCGGTGCGGTTGCAACTGCTGCCGTCTTATTAATTTGGGGATGCACCTAACCATGACCCAAGTGGAAGCCCAGATACCTTACTTCCACCCGCCCAATTGCACACTTCTTCGGGTTAGCCGTCAGTCCGGCCCCTCTCAGCGATCCCAGGACCGCCCTCAGATGTTGCATATGCCGCTCCCAGTCGTTGCTGTAGATTACGATATCGTCTAGGTATGCCGCCGCATTCCCCGCATGTGGTCGCAGCAGGCGGTCCATGAGCCGCTGGAAGGTGGCCGGAGCTCCGAATAAGCCAAACGGAAGTGTTACAAATTGGTGTAATCCAAACGGCGTGGTGAAGGCGGTTTTCTCTTTGGATAGGGGAGATAAGGGGATATGCCAGTATCCTTTAGTTAAATCCAGTGTCGAAAAAAAACGAGCCGAGCCAAGTCGATCCAGCAACTCGTCAATCCGTGGCATCGGATATGCATCGAACTTCGACACAGCATTCACCCTTCTATAATCCACACAGAAACGGACCGAGCCGTCGGTTTTAGGGACCAAAACTATCGGGCTCGCCCAATCACTGTGGAACTCTTCTATTATCCCCATCTCGAGCATTGCCTTTAATTCTTCCTGAACTACTTTTTTCTTGTGTTCAGGTAATCTATAGGGCCGGCTGCGAATCACCACGTCCGGTTTAGTCTCAATATGGTGCTCGATGAGGTTGGTGCGGCCGGGTAGGGGCGAGAACACGTCCACAAAATCTGCTTGCAACTTGGCTACCTCGGTGAGCTGGGAGGGTGAGAGGTGATCCCCCCGGGGCCAGAGCAAGGGATTGAACTGGGAAGCTCGCTTCTGGTCCGAGATCATCCTCTCTACTCACTTCCGTCGCCAGCATCACCGGGCTCACCTCATTCCATTTTTTTAGGAGATTGAGGTGATATATCTGATGTGCTCCGCTCCTATCCGACCGCATTACCTCATAATTGAGATCGCTTATTCGCCGTGTGACCTCAAAGGGCCCTTGCCACTTTGCGAGTAACTTGGAACTCGAGGTGGGGAGCAATACAAGCACTTTATCTCCCGGTGCAAATTTACGCAAGTTAGTACCCCTGTTATAATGTCGGCTTTGCCTATCCTGGGCCTGTAGCAAATTCTCCATGGAGAGCCGCCCCAGTGCATCGAGTTTTGCTCTCAGGTCCAGGATATATTGAATTTGGTTTTTGCTATCCGAGGGTCCGTCCTCCCAAGCTTCCCTTAGGACGTCCAACACCCCACGGGGCTGACGTCCATAGAGTAGCTCGAAGGGGGAAAACCCCGTGGAGGCTTGGGGGACCTCTCGTACCGCAAATAACAGGGGTTCTAGCCACGGATCCCAATTTTTGGCGTCTTCGTGTACGAACTTCCGGATCATTGACTTCAAGGTGCGATTAAAGCGTTCGACCAACCCGTCCATCTGTGGGTGGTAGACGCTGGTACGAACTGCCTTAATGCCCAATAACCCGTAGAGTTCGCGGAGGGTCCGTGACATAAACGCCGTGCCTTGGTCTGTGAGAACCTCTTTAGGGATTCCCACACGGGAGATAATACGAAACAGGGCGTCCGCAACACTTTTAGCCGAAATGCTGCGGAGAGCCACCGCCTCGGGATACCGTGTCGCATAGTCTACTATGACCAATGCGAAACGATGTCCTCGTGCCGACCGCTCTAATGGCCCGATCAGGTCCATACCAATTCTCTCGAAGGGGACCTGAACCAACGGAAGGGGGCACAATGGTGCCTTAGGAGTGGCCGGTGGGTTTACCAACTGACATTCAGGACAAGACGCGCACCATCTGCGCACGTTCTCATGAATGCCCGGCCAAAAGAAGCGGGCCATTAGGCGGTTTAGTGTTGCTGTTTGTCCTAAGTGACCAGCCATTGGATTACGGTGAGCCGTCTGGAAAAGCATTTCCCGGCGGCTCTTTGGGACAACTAACTGCGTTGTATCATTTGATTGAGTGTCTCGGGTCACTCGATACAACCTGTCCTTTAAAATGGCAAAATACGGATAGACCAGCGGTTGTGCAGGATGGAGACGCTGTCCGTCGATGGTACGAACCTGGTTAAAAGCATTTTTGAGCGTGTCATCGTGAGACTGCTCCAGGGCAAAATCATCGCACCGGGAGAGATGTTGTCTCTCCACAGCACTCCGCTCCCCTGGGTCAGTCGCCCGAGGTTCCGGCTCAGCTTCCCCTGCCTGCACAACTGCATTCTTCTGTCGCCTTTGACTTCCCGAAGAAACATCCGCACACAATTTCCCCAACAATACAGAAAACATCGGCCAATTCGTCCCCAAAATCAGCGGATGTTTGAGATGAGGATTAACCGCCACCTCTACTCTATGCTTTTGACCCCTAAATTTTATGGGCATCGCCACTATAGGATAATTCACCACGTCCCCGTGTACACACCGTACCTTAACCATACGGCTCTTATCCTTTGCCACGGACAGAATCAGGCGTTGGTGAATGGAGGTTTGGTTACAACCCGAATCCACCAAGGCCTGATATGTAATCCCCTTAATACTCACAGGTATTTGATACAGGCCGGCCGGATCTAGGGCAACCTGGGGGTCGTCGGGGACCCGGATCACCGTCCCGACCTCCATCACTGGACAGCGGTCGATCGTGTGACCCGGCTCCCCACACCGCCAACAGGTCAGCCCAGACTTTTCCGCCGCCCTAGCGGCAGGAAATGGGCCGAAGGATTGGCGAGGAGACGCTTGTGGTGAAGGAGAGGCCGTAGGTTGGTTGTATCGGCCGGTTCCCCGGAAGAACTGTCGCCCGTTTCCCCCTGCGTCTCTGGTCCTTGGGGCGGGTCTGGGGCCAAAGGACACTGGAGACCTGGGAAGGGGTAAAGGTCGGGGAGAGAGAGAGGGAGAAACAATAGGTGGAGGAGGGAGAGATGTTCGGGGTACACCGACCCCAGGGCACGCCACCATCTGATCCTCAGCCAGCTGGATGGCCTCCGTCAGCGACGCCGGGCGGTGGCACTGGACCCACTGGGCGGTCTTCGGCGGAAGCCGCACCACGAACTGCTCCAGTGTCACTCTGTCCAGGATCTTCTCAACGTCGCCTCCGTCGGCCATCAGCCACTTGCGGCATGCATCCCGGAGCTGCTGAGCCAGGGCGAAGGGTTGGCCAGCTTCCCCCAGGTCCAAAGATCGGAATCGCTGCCGCTGTTGCTCGGGGCTCAGGCCGACCCGCTGGAGGATGGCTTTCTTGAGGTCCGCGTAGATCAGGAGATTCTGGACTGGTAACTGCTGGGCGGCTAGCTGTGCCTCCCCCGTTAGCAGCGGGATTAGCCGGGCCGACCAAACATCCCGCGGCCAGGCCGAAATCTCCGCGGACCTCTCAAAAAGATCCAAAAACGCCTCCGGGTCGTCCTGAGGCCCCATTTTGTGTAGCGACAGACCTGCGGCTGGTGAGCTGGTCGATAGTCCCCTGTTGCTGACTTCCTGGTCCAGCCAGCCCCGGAACGTCTCGCGGTCTTCCTGCTGGGCCTGGACCAGGGCTTGGAAGCGCCGTTCCTGGTCTTCCCGGAGGCTCAGCAGCGCTTGATGGTGTTCGCTGTGAAGACCGGCGAGGGATTGGATCACCTCCGCAAATGGCGAACCTGGCACGGACATGGCGGCGGCACTGGTCCTTCCTTCCCGGGTTTCGGAACCAGTGTAAGAAGGTTCTTGTGTATAAGGAAGGAAGGAGGCAGGGTCGGCGTGACTTGAGGGACAGAGTCACTTTTATTCCAGGACTTTAACACAACTTGGCGCAACAGCGCTCTCTCAAAACATTCACAACAATAAAGTTCTTGTCAATTCTCCCGAGATTCACTTCCGGGTTCCGGTTTCTCCTCACTCGTTTCACGTCCCTCAGTCCGCGTCTCTCTCAAATTCTCTTCTGAGACTGCCAGCCTTTAAGCAGTCTCCTCGCCAATCACTGAAACAAGAGGCAGGTGATCTTAATCTGCGATCGACCCATTTGCTTACCGTTTTTCCCGTGTCTCTCCCAGGTCCGGTGCAGACGTCACTAAACCACGCCCCCCTTGCCACAGTTTAGTGTGTAACAATAATTTAACAAGCTACACTTAACCATATTACAGTTTTTACTTATTTTACTTGAGTTGCTATGTCATTTCTAAGGGATCAGACTTACGGATTTTCCTAACTTTTCAGAAATCCCATAGACTTACATTGATTGAATGTTCTGCTGATTATGTTTTCTTTAAAATGTCAACACACAAACACACACACACACACACACAGTCTATCACAGTCTACATTTATTCCACTCTACACTATTTAAAACTTTTAGTCTAGGCTTTCTTTTTTTAACAATGCGTTTGTTAACTTTCACAAATAAATAAACAGCTTGTTTTTTGTTCACAAACTTTTCTTATTATTATTCTTCTGAGACTGTAACTCCTCACAAACTTTTACCTCATCAATTTGTTTTATCATTATGTTCATTCATAGCCAGAAAACATGACTGCATACAAAATCACACACATCATTGTAGACGATTAATTAGCAGACGGCGGATGATTTTAACTTATCTGATCGGTAGCGACATGTTTTTTTCTATATTAAAAATCGGAAAATGTATTCAATTAAATAATTAAGTAAAGCATAGTCTTACCTTTTGAAGGGATGACAATAACAGTGCAGCGGCAAGTGATAAGTCAAAGGTAAGGAACAGGAGAGAAACGCGATTGGTCCAAGTTAGCCAGAGGAGAGAAACGCGATTGGTCAAAAGTAAGCCCCAGAGACAACCGTGATTGGTCAAAAGTAAGCCCCAGAGACAAACGTGATTGGTCAAAAGTAAGCCCCAGAGACAAACGTGATTGGCTCATGTTGGCTTACTTTGAGCTTACTTTGGCGCAACCAGCGAGAAGCAGCATGCGCAAGCAAGAAGTAGCGGGATCGACGCCCGCATTCTCCACGTCAGTGTCTTTCGGGGCTTCCTTCGTACTTCTTAGCCCTCCATATAATACCCGTCGAGGCTCACCGGTGCAAAAAAGTTTGTTGCGTTGGGACTTGCTCATATGCTCAGTCACAAAACACAAGCAGGTTTCGTTCCTCGTTAATGCACCTCGACACAAGTTTCCTAGCAGCCTTACTTGCATTTTCATTAAGCCAGTGGTCCTGTGTGCTGTGGTGCGGGTTTTTTGCAGTTTCTTGAAAAGCGATATCCCCCTCATTGTTGGGCAGTTGTCAGAAGAAGTACTTATTTCGGCAGAGGTTGGTAACCAACTGAGCTAACCGGCCGAGGGTCCCATTCAGTCACATTATGGAATTGCATAGCGCTCCTTTAAGTACGTCCAGTCTTATGTGGAAAGCTTAAAGCAGGGCTCGTCCGGGATTTGAACCCGGGACCTCTCGCACCCTAAGCGAGAATCATGCCCCTAGAACAACGAGCCGAGCGATGAGGAGCGAAAGTCATTTCATGCCCGATGGGAAAGGTATTTCCACCACCTGTATGCCCCGTTTCAATTAGCGAAAGGAACATGCATCTTTGGAGGCAATGCAGGGGAATTAGCTCAAATGGTAGACCGCTCGCTTTGCATGCGAGAAGTAGCGGGATCGACGCCCGCATTCTCCACGTCAGTGTCTTTCGGGGCTTCCTTCTTACTTCTTAGCCCTCCCTATTATACCCGTCCAGGCTCACCGCTGCAAAAAAAGGTTGTTGTGTTGGGACTTGCTCATATGCTCAGTCACAAAACACCAGCAGGTGTCGCTCCTCGCTAATGCACCTCGACACATATAACAAGAGTCTCCCGTATGGTATGTGTCTAGCTTTTACCCAGAGCAACATGATGCAGGAGCTTCACTTTCAAAGACAATGGAGTTGTCACTTGAGATTCCACAAGTTTTCTTGCAGAGTTACTTGCATTTTCATTAAGCCAGTGGTCCCGTGTGCTGTGCTGCGTGTTTTTTTTTTTTTGCTTTCTTGTAGTATCACGAAAAGCCATATGCCCCTTATTGTTGGGCAGTTGTACAAACAAGTCCTTCGCCCTGGGCAAGAAAAATCTCTCTGCCCAGATGTTTTTAGACCATAATTTTGGTGTGTGTGTGCAACCACATGCACGTCTCAGACATGGCCAATTTGTTCAGCTGTATTTTCCGCTTTCCCTTGGATGTAAAGACCTTTGGCTCATTGAGTACAGGTGACCTGTTGTCAGTATGAAAAGTAGCAATTGCTAATGAGAAGGCCAGCTGAGATTTGAGTCCAGAGTGCTTATCATTACACAATGGAATGCGACTTCAAGTGATAGATGACCCGCCTGGTTACCGAGGAAAGGCTGCTCGGTCTGATGAGGTCAAAGAGCTCTTTGGTAGCGAGAGCAAAGCGATGAACACAGGCAAACTTGCCAAAACCCAGGATCGATCAATAGACATTCAAATCTTGAGTGTAACACTCTCCAATCTGAGCTAACCACCTATTTCGGCTCCGCATAGCGCTCCTTTAAGTACGTCCTGACTTATGTGGAGCGCTTAAAGGAGGGCTCGTCCGGGATTTGAACCCGGGACCTCTCGCACCCGAAGCGAGAATCATAGCCCTAGACCAACGAACCGAACAATAAAGAACAATAGTGATTTCCAGCCCGATGCGAAAGGTATTTCCACCGCCCGTATTTCCCGTTTCAATGAGCGAAACGAACATAAATCATTGGACACAAAGCAGGGGAATTAGCCCAAATGGTAGAGCGCTTGCTTAGCATGCAAGAAGTAGCGGGATCGACGCCCGCATTCTCCACGTCAGTGTCTTTCGGGGCTTCCTTCGTACTTCTTAGCCCTCCATATAATACCCGTCGAGGCTCACCGGTGCAAAAAAAGGTTGTTGCGTTGGGACTTGCTCATATGCTCAGTCACAAAACACAAGCAGGTTTCGTTCCTCGTTAATGCACCTCGACACAAGTTTCCTAGCAGCCTTACTTGCATTTTCATTAAGCCAGTGGTCCTGTGTGCTGTGGTGCAGGTTTTTTGCAGTTTCTTGAAAAGCGATATCCCCCTCATTGTTGGGCAGTTGTCAGAAGAAGTACTTATTTCGGCAGAGGTTGGTAACCAACTGAGCTAACCGGCCGAGGATCCCATTCAGTCACTTTATGGAATTGCATAGCGCTCCTTTAAGTACGTCCAGTCTTATGTGGAAAGCTTAAAGCAGGGCTCGTCCGGGATTTGAACCCGGGACCTCTCGCACCCTAAGCGAGAATCATGCCCCTAGAACAACGAGCCGAGCGATGAGGAGCGACAGTCATTTCCTGCCCGATGGGAAAGGTATTTCCACCACCTGTATGCCCCGTTTCAATTACCCAAAGGAACATGCATCTTTGGAGGCAATGCAGGGGAATTAGCTCAAATGGTAGAGCGCTCGCTTTGCATGCGAGAAGTAGCGGGATCGACGCCCGCATTCTCCACGTCAGTGTCTTTCGGGGCTTCCTTCTTAGCCCTCCCTATTATGCCCGTCCAGGCTCACCGCTGCAAAAAAAGGTTGTTGTGTTGGGACTTGCTCATATGCTCAGTCACAAAACACCAGCAGGTGTCGCTCCTCGCTAATGCACCTCGACACATATAACAAGAGTCTCCCGTATGGTATGTGTCTAGCTTTTACCCAGAGCAACATGATGCAGGAGCTTCACTTTCAAAGACAATGGAGTTGTCACTTGAGATTCCACAAGTTTTCTTGCAGAGTTACTTGCATTTTCATTAAGCCAGTGGTCCCGTGTGCTGTGCTGCGTGTTTTTTTTTTTTTGCTTTCTTGTAGTATCACGAAAAGCCATATACCCGTTATTGTTGGGCAGTTGTACAAACAAGTCCTTCGCCCTGGGCAAGAAAAATCTCTCTGCCCAGATGTTTTTAGATCATAATTTTGGTGTGTGTGTGCAACCACATGCACGTCTCAGACATGGCCAATTTGTTCAGCTGTATTTTCCGCTTTCCCTTGGATGTAAAGACCTTTGGCTCATTGAGTACAGGTGACCTGTTGTCAGTATGAAAAGTAGCAATAGCTAATGAGAAGGCCAGCTGAGATTTGAGTCCAGAGTGCTAATCATTACACAATGGAATGCGACTTCAAGTGATAGATGACCCGCCTGGTTACCGAGGAAAGGCTGCTCGGTCTGATGAGGTCAAAGAGCTCTTTGGTAGCGAGAGCAAAGCGATGAACACAGGCAAACTTGCCAAAACCCAGGATCGATCAATAGACATTCAAATCTTGAGTGTAACACTCTCCAATCTGAGCTAACCACCTATTTCGGATCCGCATAGCGCTCCTTTAAGTACGTCCTGCCTTGTGTGGAGCGCTTAAAGGAGGGCTCGTCCGGGATTTGAACCCGGGACCTCTCGCACCCAAAGCGAGAATCATACCCCTAGACCAACGAGCCGAACAATAAAGAACTATAGTGATTTCCAGCCCAATGCGAAAGGTATTTCCACCGCCCGTATTTCCTGTTTCAATGAGCGAAACGAGCATAAATGATTGGACACAAAGCAGGGGAATTAGCTCAAATGGTAGAGCACTTGCTTAGCATGCAAGAAGTAGCGGGATCGACGCCCGCATTCTCCACGTCAGTGTCTTTCGGGGCTTCCTTCGTACTTCTTAGCCCTCCATATAATACCCGTCGAGGCTCACCGGTGCAAAAAAAGGTTGTTGCGTTGGGACTTGCTCATATGCTCAGTCACAAAACACAAGCAGGTTTCGTTCCTCGTTAATGCACCTCGACACAAGTTTCCTAGCAGCCTTACTTGCATTTTCATTAAGCCAGTGGTCCTGTGTGCTGTGGTGCAGGTTTTTTGCAGAGCGATATCCCCCTCATTGTTGGGCAGTTATCAGAAGAAGTACTTATTTCGGCAGAGGTTGGTAACCAACTGAGCTAACCGGCCGAGGGTCCCATTCAGTCACATTATGGAATTGCATAGCGCTCCTTTAAGTACGTCCAGTCTTATGTGGAAAGCTTAAAGCAGGGCTCGTCCGGGATTTGAACCCGGGACCTCTCGCACCCTAAGCGAGAATCATGCCCCTAGAACAACGAGCCGAGCGATGAGAAGCGACAGTCATTTCCTGCCCGATGGGAAAGGTATTTCCACCACCTGTATGCCCCGTTTCAATTAGCCAAAGGAACATGCATCTTTGGAGGCAATGCAGGGGAATTAGCTCAAATGGTAGAGCGCTCGCTTTGCATGCGAGAAGTAGCGGGATCGACGCCCGCATTCTCCACGTCAGTGTCTTTCGGGGCTTCCTTCTTACTTCTTAGCCCTCCCTATTATACCCGTTCAGGCTCACCGCTGCAAAAAAAGGTTGTTGTGTTGGGACTTGCTCATAAGCTCAGTCACAAAACACCAGCAGGTGTCGCTCCTCGCTAATGCACCTCGACACATATAACAAGAGTCTCCCGTATGGTATGTGTCTAGCTTTTACCCAGAGCAACATGATGCAGGAGCTTCACTTTCAAAGACAATAGAGTTGTCACTTGAGATTCCACAAGTTTTCTTGAATAGTTACTTGCATTTTCATTAAGCCAGTGGTCCCGTGTGCTGTGCTGCGTGTTTTTTTTTTTTTGCTTTCTTGTAGTATCACGAAAAGCCATATACCCGTTATTGTTGGGCAGTTGTACAAACAAGTCCTTCGCCCTGGGCAAGAAAAATCTCTCTGCCCAGATGTTTT
>NC_079546.1:20738214-20745714 GCF_015846415.1 Triplophysa dalaica | reverse complement strand
AGCACTCCTTTAAGTACGTCCTGCCTTATGTGGAGCGCTTAAAGGAGGGCTCGTCCGGGATTTGAACCCGGGACCTCTCGCACCCGAAGCGAGAATCATACCCCTAGACCAACGAGCCGAACAATAAAGAACAATAGTGATTTCCAGCCCGATGCGAAAGGTATTTCCAACGCCCGTATTTCCCGTTTCAATGAGCGAAACGAACATAAATCATTGGACACAAAGCAGGGGAATTAGCTCAAATGGTAGAGCGCTTGCTTAGCATGCAAGAAGTAGCGGGATCGACGCCCGCATTCTCCACGTCAGTGTCTTTCGGGGCTTCCTTCGTACTTCTTAGCCCTCCATATAATACCCGTCGAGGCTCACCGGTGCAAAAAAAGGTTGTTGCGTTGGGACTTGCTCATATGCTCAGTCACAAACACAAGCAGGTTTCGTTCCTCGTTAATGCACCTCGACACAAGTTTCCTAGCAGCCTTACTTGCATTTTCATTAAGCCAGTGGTCCTGTGTGCTGTGGTGCGAGTTTTTTGCAGTTTCTTGAAAAGCGATATCCCCCTCATTGTTGGGCAGTTGTCAGAAGAAGTACTTATTTCGGCAGAGGTTGGTAACCAACTGAGCTAACCGGCCGAGGGTCCCATTCAGTCACATTATGGAATTGCATAGCGCTCCTTTAAGTACGTCCAGTCTTATGTGGAAAGCTTAAAGCAGGGCTCGTCCGGGATTTGAAGCCAGGACCTCTCGCACCCTAAGCGAGAATCATGCCCCTAGAACAACGAGCCGAGCGATGAGGAGCGAAAGTCATTTCCTGCCCGATGGGAAAGGTATTTCCACCACCTGTATGCCCCGTTTTAATTAGCCAAAGGAACATGCATCTTTGGAGGCAATGCAAGGGAATTAGCTCAAATGGTAGAGCGCTCGCTTTGCATGCGAGAAGTAGCGGGATCGACGCCCGCATTCTCCACGTCAGTGTCTTTCGGGGCTTCCTTCTTAGCCCTCCCTATTATACCCGTCCAGGCTCACCGCTGCAAAAAAAGGTTGTCGTGTTGGGACTTGCTCATATGCTCAGTCACAAAACACCAGCAGGTGTCGCTCCTCGCTAATGCACCTCGACACATATAACAAGAGTCTCCCGTATGGTATGTGTCTAGCTTTTACCCAGAGCAACATGATGCAGGAGCTTCACTTTCAAAGACAATGGAGTTGTCACTTGAGATTCCACAAGTTTTCTTGCAGAGTTACTTGCATTTTCATTAAGCCAGTGGTCCCGTGTGCTGTGCTGCGTGTTTTTTTTTTTTTTGCTTTCTTGTAGTATCACGAAAAGCCATATACCCGTTATTGTTGGGCAGTTGTACAAACAAGTCCTTCGCCCTGGGCAAGAAAAATCTCTCCGCCCAGATGTTTTTAGATCATAATTTTGGTGTGTGTGTGCAACCACATGCACGTCTCAGACATGGCCAATTTGTTCAGCTGTATTTTCCGCTTTCCCTTGGGTGTAAAGACCTTTGGCTCATTGAGTACAGGTGACCTGTTTTCAGTATGAAAAGTAGCAATTGCTAATGAGAAGGCCAGCTGAGATTTGAGTCCAGAGTGCTAATCATTACACAATGGAATGCGACTTCAAGTGATAGATGACCCGCCTGGTTACCGAGGAAAGGCTGCTCGGTCTGATGAGGTCAAAGAGCTCTTTGGTAGCGAGAGCAAAGCGATGAACACAGGCAAACTTGCCAAAACCCAGTATCGATCAATAGACATTCAAATCTTGAGTGTAACACTCTCCAATCTGAGCTAACCACCTATTTCGGATCCGCATAGCGCTCCTTTAAGTACGTCCTGCCTTGTGTGGAGCGCTTAAAGGAGGGCTCTTCTGGGATTTGAACCCGGGACCTCTCGCACCCAAAGCGAGAATCATACCCCTAGACCAACGAGCCGAACGATTAAGAACAATAGTGATTTCCAGCCCGATGCGAAAGGTATTTCCACCGCCCGTATTTCCTGTTTCAATGAGCGAAATGAACATAAATGATTGGACACAAAGCAGGGGAATTAGCTCAAATGGGAGAGCGCTAGCTTAGCATGCAAGAAGTAGCGGGATCGACGCCCGCATTCTCCACGTCAGTGTCTTTCGGGGCTTCCTTCGTGCTTCTTAGCCCTCCATATAATACCCGTCGAGGCTCACCGGTGCAAAAAAAGGTTGTTGCGTTGGGACTTGCTCAAATGCTCAGTCACAAAACACAAGCAGGTTTCGTTCCTCTTTAATGCACCTCGACACAAGTTTCCTAGCAGCCTTACTTGCATTTTCATTAAGCCAGTGGTCCTGTGTGCTGTGGTGCGAGTTTTTTGCAGTTTCTTGAAAAGCGATATCCCCCTCATTGTTGGGCAGTTGTCAGAAGAAGTACTTATTTCGGCAGAGGTTGGTAACCAACTGAGCTAACCGGCCGAGGGTCCCATTGAGTCACATTATGGAATTGCATAGCGCTCCTTTAAGTACGTCCAGTCTTATGTGGAAAGCTTAAAGCAGGGCTCGTCCGGGATTTGAACCCAGGACCTCTCGCACCCTAATCGAGAATCATGCCCCTAGAACAACGAGCCGAGCGATGAGGAGCGAAATTCATTTCCTGCCCGATGGGAAAGGTATTTCCACCACCTGTATGCCCCGTTTCAATTAGCCAAAGGAACATGCATCTTTGGAGGCAATGCAAGGGAATTAGCTCAAATGGTAGAGCGCTCGCTTTGCATGCGAGAAGTAGCGGGATCAACGCCCCCATTCTCCATGTCAGTGTCTTTCGGGGCTTCCTTCTTAGCCCTCCCTATTAAACCCGTCCAGGCTCACCGCTGCAAAAAAAGGTTGTTGTGTTGGGACTTGCTCATATGCTCAGTCACAAAACACCAGCAGGTGTCGCTCCTCGCTAATGCACCTCGACACATATAACAAGAGTCTCCCGTATGGTATGTGTCTAGCTTTTACCCAGAGCAACATGATGCAGGAGCTTCACTTTCAAAGACAATGGAGTTGTCTCTTGAGATTCCACAAGTTTTCTTGCATAGCTACTTGCATTTTCATTAAGCCAGTGGTCCCTTGTGCTGTGCTGCGTGTTTTTTTTTTTTTGCTTTCTTGTAGTATCACGAAAAGCCATATACCCCTTATTGTTGGGCAGTTGTACAAACAAGTCCTTCGCCCTGGGCAAGAAAAATCTCTCTGCCCAGATGTTTTTAGATCATAATTTTGGGGGTGTGTGCAACCACATGCACGTCTCAGACATGGCCAATTTGTTCAGCTGTATTTTCCGCTTTCCCTTGGGTGTAAAGACCTTTGGCTCATTGAGTACAGGTGACCTGTTGTCAGTATGAAAAGTAGCAATTGCAAATGAGAAGGCCAGCTGAGATTTGAGTCCAGAGTGCTAATCATTACACAATGGAATGCGACTTCAAGTGATAGATGACCCGCCTGGTTACCGAGGACAGGCTGCTCGGTCTGATGAGGTCAAAGAGCTCTTTGGTAGCGAGAGCAAAGCGATGAACACAGGCAAACTTGCCAAAACCCAGGATCGATCAATAGACATTCAAATCTTGAGTGTAACACTCTCCAATCTGAGCTAACCACCTATTTCGGATCCGCATAGCACTCCTTTAAGTACGTCCTGCCTTATGTGGAGCGCTTAAAGGAGGGCTCGTCCGGGATTTGAACCCGGGACCTCTCGCACCCGAAGCGAGAATCATACCCCTAGACCAACGAGCCGAACAATAAAGAACAATATTGATTTCCAGCCCGATGCGAAAGGTATTTCCACCGCCCGTATTTCCCGTTTCAATGAGCGAAACGAACATAAATCATTGGACACAAAGCAGGGGAATTAGCTCAAATGGTAGAGCGCTTGCTTAGCATGCAAGAAGTAGCGGGATCGACGCCCGCATTCTCCACGTCAGTGTCTTTCGGGGCTTCCTTCTTAGCCCTCCCTATTATACCCGTCCAGGCTCACCGCTGCAAAAAAAGGTTGTTGTGTTGGGACTTGCTCATATGCTCAGTCACAAAACACCAGCAGGTGTCGCTCCTCGCTAATGCACCTCGACACATATAACAAGAGTCTCCCGTATGGTATGTGTCTAGCTTTTACCCAGAGCAACATGATGCAGGAGCTTCACTTTCAAAGACAATGGAGTTGTCACTTGAGATTCCACAAGTTTTCTTGCATAGTTACTTGCATTTTCATTAAGCCCGTGGTCCCGTGTGCTGTGCTGCGTGTTTTTTTTTTTTTGCTTTCTTGTAGTATCACGAAAAGCCATATACACCTTATTGTTGGGCAGTTGTACAAACAAGTCCTTCGCCCTGGGCAAGAACAATCTCTCTGCCCAGATGTTTTTAGATCATAATTTTGGTGTGTGTGTGCAACCACATGCACGTCTCAGACATGGCCAATTTGTTCAGCTGTATTTTCCGCTTTCCCTTGGGTGTAAAGACCTTTGGCTCATTGAGTACAGGCGACCTGTTGTCAGTATGAAAAGTAGCAATTGCTAATGAGAAGGCCAGCTGAGATTTGAGTCCAGAGTGCTAATCATTACACAATGGAATGCGACTTCAAGTGATAGATGACCCGCCTGGTTACCGAGGACAGGCTGCTCGGTCTGATGAGGTCAAAGAGCTCTTTGGTAGCGAGAGCAAAGCGATGAACACAGGCAAACTTGCCAAAACCCAGGATCGATCAATAGACATTAAAATCTTGAGTGTAACACTCTCCAATCTGAGCTAACCACCTATTTCGGATCGGCATAGTGCTCCTTTAAGTACGTCCTGCCTTATGTGGAGCGCTTAAAGGAGGGCTCGTCCGGGATTTGAACCCGGGACCTCTCGCACCCTAAGCGAGAATCATGCCCCTAGAACAACGAGCCGAGCAATGAGGAGCGAAAGTCATTTCATGCCCGATGGGAAAGGTATTTCCACCACCTGTATGCCCCGTTTCAATTAGCCAAAGGAACATGCATCTTTGGAGGCAATGCAGGGGAATTAGCTCAAATGGTAGAGCGCTCGCTTTGCATGCGAGAAGTAGCGGGATCGACGCCCGCATTCTCCACGTCAGTGTCTTTCGGGGCTTCCTTCTTACTTCTTAGCCCTCCCTATTATACCCGTCCAGGCTCACCGCTGCAAAAAAAGGTTGTTGTGTTGGGACTTGCTCATATGCTCAGTCACAAAACACCAGCAGGTGTCGCTCCTCGCTAATGCACCTCGACACATATAACAAGAGTCTCCCGTATGGTATGTGTCTAGCTTTTACCCAGAGCAACATGATGCAGGAGCTTCACTTTCAAAGACAATAGAGTTGTCACTTGAGATTCCACAAGTTTTCTTGCATAGTTACTTGCATTTTCATTAAGCCAGTGGTCCCGTGTGCTGTGCTGCGTGTTTTTTTTTTTTTGCTTTCTTGTAGTATCACGAAAAGCCATATACCCGTTATTGTTGGGCAGTTGTACAAACAAGTCCTTCGCCCTGGGCAAGAAAAATCTCTCCGCCCAGATGTTTTTAGATCATAATTTTGGTGTGTGTGTGCAACCACATGCACGTCTCAGACATGGCCAATTTGTTCAGCTGTATTTTCCGCTTTCCCTTGGATGTAAAGACCTTTGGCTCATTGAGTACAGGTGACCTGTTGTCAGTATGAAAAGTAGCAATTGCTAATGAGAAGGCCAGCTGAGATTTGAGTCCAGAGTGCTAATCATTACACAATGGAATGCGACTTCAAGTGATAGATGACCCGCCTGGTTACCGAGGACAGGCTGCTCGGTCTGATGAGGTCAAAGAGCTCTTTGGTAGCGAGAGCAAAGCGATGAACACAGGCAAACTTGCCAAAACCCAGGATCGATCAATAGACATTCAAATCTTGAGTGTAACACTCTCCAATCTGAGCTAACCACCTATTTCGGATCCGCATAGCGCTCCTTTAAGTACGTCCTGCCTTGTGTGGAGCGCTTAAAGGAGGGCTCGTCCGGGATTTGAACCCGGGACCTCTCGCACCCAAAGCGAGAATCATACCCCTAGACCAACGAGCCGAACGATAAAGAACAATAGTGATTTCCAGCCCGATGCGAAAGGTATTTCCACCGCCCGTATTTCCTGTTTCAATGAGCGAAATGAACATAAATGATTGGACACAAAGCAGGGGAATTAGCTCAAATGGGAGAGCGCTAGCTTAGCATGCAAGAAGTAGCGGGATCGACGCCCGCATTCTCCACGTCAGTGTCTTTCGGGGCTTCCTTCGTACTTCTTAGCCCTCCATATAATACCCGTCGAGGCTCACCGGTGCAAAAAAAGGTTGTTGCGTTGGGACTTGCTCAAATGCTCAGTCACAAAACACAAGCAGGTTTCGTTCCTCTTTAATGCACCTCGACACAAGTTTCCTAGCAGCCTTACTTGCATTTTCATTAAGCCAGTGGTCCTGTGTGCTGTGGTGCGAGTTTTTTGCAGTTTCTTGAAAAGCGATATCCCCCTCATTGTTGGGCAGTTGTCAGAAGAAGTACTTATTTCGGCAGAGGTTGGTAACCAACTGAGCTAACCGGCCGAGGGTCCCATTCAGTCACATTATGGAATTGCATAGCGCTCCTTTAAGTACGTCCAGTCTTATGTGGAAAGCTTAAAGCAGGGCTCGTCCGGGATTTGAACCCAGGACCTGTCGCACCCTAATCGAGAATCATGCCCCTAGAACAACGAGCCGAGCGATGAGGAGCGAAAGTCATTTCCTGCCCGATGGGAAAGGTATTTCCACCACCTGTATGCCCCGTTTCAATTAGCCAAAGGAACATGCATCTTTGGAGGCAATGCAAGGGAATTAGCTCAAATGGTAGAGCGCTCGCTTTGCATGCGAGAAGTAGCGGTATCAACGCCCGCATTCTCCACGTCAGTGTCTTTCGGGGCTTCCTTCTTAGCCCTCCCTATTATACCCGTCCAGGCTCACCGCTGCAAAAAAAGGTTGTTGTGTTGGGACTTGCTCATATGCTCAGTCACAAAACACCAGCAGGTGTCGCTCCTCGCTAATGCACCTCGACACATATAACAAGAGTCTCCCGTATGGTATGTGTCTAGCTTTTACCCAGAGCAACATGATGCAGGAGCTTCACTTTCAAAGACAATGGAGTTGTCTCTTGAGATTCCACAAGTTTTCTTGCATAGTTACTTGCATTTTCATTAA
Source organism: Triplophysa dalaica (assembly GCF_015846415.1). Taxonomy (NCBI): domain Eukaryota; kingdom Metazoa; phylum Chordata; class Actinopteri; order Cypriniformes; family Nemacheilidae; genus Triplophysa; species Triplophysa dalaica. The sequence goes on along the minus strand of NC_079546.1, from coordinate 20,738,540 downwards.
GCCAGTGGTCCCGTGTGCTGTGCTGCGTGTTTTTTTTTTTTTGCTTTCTTGTAGTATCACGAAAAGCCATATACCCCTTATTGTTGGGCAGTTGTACAAACAAGTCCTTCGCCCTGACCAAAATCTCTCTGCCCAGATGTTTTTAGATCATAATTTTGGTGTGTGTGTGCAACCACATGCACGTCTCAGACATGGCCAATTTGTTCAGCTGTATTTTCCGCTTTCCCTTGGGTGTAAAGACCTTTGGCTCATTGAGTACAGGCGACCTGTTGTCAGTATGAAAAGTAGCAATTGCTAATGAGAAGGCCAGCTGAGATTTGAGTCCA
>NC_079546.1:20725714-20733214 GCF_015846415.1 Triplophysa dalaica | reverse complement strand
CAAACTCCACTTTCCGTCTCTTGCGCCCGCCGGCGCCTATTCCTTTGGGTGTAACGGGATGCAGGAGCAGCAGACACAGAAGCAGCAGACACAGGAGCAGGCAGAGCTGTGCCTGCACCAGAAGACGGAATCACCATTGACACAGTCATGTCAGGGTTAAGGACTAGTGTGCCCATCAATGACCCAGGTGCAGAAATGGGCTGCACATCTCCTGATGCTGTGGGGGCAGCTGCGATGGGGCACTCCCTGTTAGCAGCAGCGGGCCGTCGACCTGGTCGCAAACGAGGAGCCTGTCCTTCTCGATTTGGCGGAAGGATGAATTTATGCTTTGGACCTGATGTCGATGGCGCTTCATTCAATTTTTCCCTCGGCGGAGGAAGCTGCATATCAGCCACAGCAATTGGGTCAGGTGGAGTCAGTCCCTGTGCGAGGACACTCATTTCCTGATTCTTCTGCCGCCGTTGAAACCTGAAAATTAATTACTTTTATTATAGATATGTTTAGAAGAATTCACTGAATTTTATGCAAATAATGTGCTTTGCTAACCACTGAATGAGTGTCCTCTGGTTTAGCTCAAAAAGCTGGATCATTGTTTCATCCATCAGCCTGCGACTGTTGAGGACCAGGTCTCGGATGTGGTGGTAATCTGAGAGGATTTTAGACCACCTGGGGATGCTAACTCCGGACTTCTTGGTCGGTGACTTGTGTAAAGCACACAGCTTTATACAAATGGCCTCAACCAAGCGGCTGGTGCTGGGCCACTGTGCTGGACCCCCAGGATGTCCAATCAGACACCGTTTGACACTCTCCACACCCGGTGTGACTCCTGACCGCTTCGGTGCCTTAAAGCGCCCATGTGTCAGCGGAGGCTGATGTCGAGGCTGATAGTTGACCCGCTGTTTGTCAATGTCAGGGAGAGCTGTCCATAGCTGAATGGCTTCGGTCACCTGCAGATCAGTGAGGTAAGGAGCCTCACTAAGGCTCACCAGGTAACCAGCCAAATCCTGAACCTTGTCCCAACCAGCGATGCCATCGGGTCCAATGACTGCGCCCTAGTAGATGAAAATGAATGTTAAAATTTGTGAAATAAAACAAGATTGGAAGTATATAAAGCCTTCAAAGTGTCTTACCTGAGCTTCAGTGGAGAGACTGCTTCCAGTGTCAGGTGGCTGCGACAGCACTAAAGGGGCAAGATGCTGTCCTTCTCCACCAGAAGATGTGGATGGCTCAGCCAGTGATGTTGGAGACCGAGGCAGAGGTAAAGATGAGGGGCTGATTATGTATGCACATATATCCATATCAGGCAAATTTATGATATAAACAGGGCTGTGATATCTTTTTTGTGGAGTCCATCTTGAGAACACAACCAAAGATAGAAGTAATTTTGGCCTTGACCTCGTGCATTCGCCCCAGAACATCCCTGGCGTACACAGCTAACAGCCACTTAGGTTTAGGTAGGGCAGGGAAGAGAGGAGGCTCAGCAAACACAGGAGGCTGCACAAGGGAGGACGTTGTGAATGGTTCACAGGCAGTAAGGTACTGCAGGACACGCTGTGTCCATGCCTCACTGTGTTGTTCCATCAGCTTCTTGTAAAGCTGAGTCACACTGTTGCCCAGTGTCCTCTCCCTCATCATCCTCAGCACCCTGTTGTCACATGAGTATCTAAGGAAACAACAGTATAATCATGCAAATGCTTTGATTGGTAAAAGAATAACACAATAAAAGCGCCAACTAATGAATGATTGTCATTATGAATTACCTGTATGTCAGCAAAGCTGGAAACTGACTGCGGTGGCCCATATCCAGCTGTCCTAAGATGTCCTCAGACCAGGCGGGATACTTCTTTTTGCAGCCTTTGCACTCCAGATACTCAGTGGCAAGGTCATACCACCTGTCTAAGACCTTGCGCACAGTACGGTAGAGTCCTGCCGCTGTCAGTCTGTGCTTACCACAGTCTGGGCGAACACAGACAAGAGGAATTAACCACATCTTCAGCGGCATCCATAAGAAAAGGGGCCGACAGAAGAAGAGGTCAGGTGAGGCGGGTGGCTGAGTGTGAATTAAAGGGGGCTGAGGAGGATGCCACCAAAGCTTCAGCTGGCACACTAGTTCTGGCTTGCCGGTTCGCAGGTTGGCCACGAATAGTGTGTTCCGGATCCACTCATGCTGGAAAGGTGGAAGATGATCTTTCCAGTGGCTTGGAAGCTCAGCCGATGGCTGATGATGTGGAAGATCTGGTGTTCTTGCTGTTTCGGCTGATGGAGACGGACCGGCACAGGCCTCTGAGTGAACAGTAACAAAAATAAAATAAGGATGACTGTTGGATTTGATAGTAAAATGCCATAAATGCAGCCCACAAGCATGCGAAGCAGTAATTTTGGACAAGTATTAATAATTATTATGATTATATTTAGGAATAGCAACAAAGAAAATGGTGTTAAGAAGCAAAGAACAGTGTACATTTTATTGATGTAATGAATATGGAATCGGTACAGCTCTTTGAGAATGAGGATCAGATGTAATGGAGTAAGGAAGATGAGGTGTGATCAATTCAGTAAAATGCCCACTGACATGAAGCATGCACACAGATAGTGTCATGACTCTCCAGGTGAGACATGGCGTGAGAACCCAAGTGCAGGCAGAGACAAGGCGGATGAAGGTGTTAACAAAGATATTTATTAACAATAAATCAAACAAAGACCCACGGTGGGGTAAAACAAGACAGGAATAAACTATAAACTTTAACAAGGACACTAACTTACTAAACTACAAAACAAACACTGGGAACAAACACTAAACTAAGACTTACTAGACACAGGGTTGATAAACAGCATACAAGGAACAATGAACAACAGGAACCAGGCAAGACTTCAACAGGAAAAACACATTCAATGCACCAGCAACGAGACAAAGAAACATGAGGGCTCTTTATAGGGGAAGGTAATTAACACTAACTATGAAACAGGAGGGTAGGAAAACGATGACGCGACTCGGGGAGAATATGGAACACCACAAGGGCCAAAAACATCTCTCCCCACATAAAACCATCAGGCAATGCCATGGCTCCACTTGAGACAAGAATAAAACATGACATGGTAGTGGAATCATGACATAAGCCCCCCCTTTAATGAACACCTCCAGGTGTTCATCAAGGGGTCACTAACAAGACAAGACTAACTTAGACAAGGACAAAAACCAGACAGACAAGCTAAACATAACAAGAGGCATACAAGACATGATTACGAATGGATTGGGATGAGACAATAAAAACAACAAACAAGGGAGGGGGGGTGGGGGCAGACAAGAAAACATGGGAAGTCCAGAAGGGGGAGGGCTGGGTGGGAAAGTTCCAGCCCTTGGGGACGCGCCAGGGCGCGGAGCCCCAGGGGACTTGACAGGGGTAGTCCTGGGGGGAACTGTCCTAGTCCCCTGCAGGACTGTAGGGCTGGACCACGGCTGGAATGCCGGGCTGGACCAGGGTTGGAAGATCGGCTGGGCAGCCGGACTTGACGGCGGCTGGGCAGCCGGACTTGACGGCGGCTGGGCAGCCGGACTTGACGGCGGCTGGGCAGCCGGACTTGACGGCGGCTGGGCAGCCGGACTTGACGGCGGCTGGGCAGCCGGACTTGACGGCGGCTGGGCAGCCGGACTTGACGGCGGCTGGGCAGCCGGACTTGACGGCGGCTGGGCAGCCGGACTTGACGGCGGCTGGGCAGCCGGACTTGACGGCGGCTGGGCAGCCGGACTTGACGGCGGCTGGGCAGCCGGACTTGACGGCGGCTGGGCAGCCGGACTTGACGGCGGCTGGGCAGCCGGACTTGACGGCGGCTGGGCAGCCGGACTTGACGGCGGCTGGGCAGCCGGACTTGACGGCGGCTGGGCAGCCGGACTTGACGGCGGCTGGGCAGCCGGACTTGACGGCGGCTGGGCAGCCGGACTTGACGGCGGCTGGGCAGCCGGACTTGACGGCGGCTGGGCAGCGCTCTCTGACGGCGGCTGGGCAGCGCTCTCTGACGGCGGCTGGGCAGCGACCTCTGACGGCGGCTGGGCAGCGACCTCTGACGGCGGCTGGGCAGCGACCTCTGACGGCGGCTGGGCAGCGACCTCTGACGGCGGCTGGGCAGCGACCTCTGACGGCGGCTGGGCAGCGACCTCTGACGGCGGCTGGGCAGCGACCTCTGACGGCGGCTGGGCAGCGACCTCTGACGGCGGCTGGGCAGCGACCTCTGACGGCGGCTGGGCAGCGACCTCTGACGGCGGCTGGGCAGCGACCTCTGACGGCGGCTGGGCAGCGACCTCTGACGGCGGCTGGGCAGCGACCTCTGACGGCGGCTGGGCAGCGACCTCTGACGGCGGCTGGGCAGCGACCTCTGACGGCGGCTGGGCAGCGACCTCTGACGGCGGCTGGGCAGCGACCTCTGACGGCGGCTGGGCAGCGACCTCTGACGGCGGCTGGGCAGCGACCTCTGACGGCGGCTGGGCAGCGACCTCTGACGGCGGCTGGGCAGCGACCTCTGACGGCGGCTGGGCAGCGACCTCTGACGGCGGCTGGGCAGCGACCTCTGACGGCGGCTGGGCAGCGACCTCTGACGGCGGCTGGGCAGCGACCTCTGACGGCGGCTGGGCAGCGACCTCTGACGGCGGCTGGGCAGCGACCTCTGACGGCGGCTGGGCAGCGACCTCTGACGGCGGCTGGGCAGCGACCTCTGACGGCGGCTGGGCAGCGACCTCTGACGGCGGCTGGGCAGCGACCTCTGACGGCGGCTGGGCAGCGACCTCTGACGGCGGCTGGGCAGCGACCTCTGACGGCGGCTGGGCAGCGACCTCTGACGGCGGCTGGGCAGCGACCTCTGACGGCGGCTGGGCAGCGACCTCTGACGGCGGCTGGGCAGCGACCTCTGACGGCGGCTGGGCAGCGACCTCTGACGGCGGCTGGGCAGCGACCTCTGACGGCGGCTGGGCAGCGACCTCTGACGGCGGCTGGGCAGCGACCTCTGACGGCGGCTGGGCAGCGACCTCTGACGGCGGCTGGGCAGCGACCTCTGACGGCGGCTGGGCAGCGACCTCTGACGGCGGCTGGGCAGCGACCTCTGACGGCGGCTGGGCAGCGACCTCTGACGGCGGCTGGGCAGCGACCTCTGACGGCGGCTGGGCAGCGACCTCTGACGGCGGCTGGGCAGCGACCTCTGACGGCGGCTGGGCAGCGACCTCTGACGGCGGCTGGGCAGCGACCTCTGACGGCGGCTGGGCAGCGACCTCTGACGGCGGCTGGGCAGCGACCTCTGACGGCGGCTGGGCAGCGACCTCTGACGGCGGCTGGGCAGCGACCTCTGACGGCGGCTGGGCAGCGACCTCTGACGGCGGCTGGGCAGCGACCTCTGACGGCGGCTGGGCAGCGACCTCTGACGGCGGCTGGGCAGCGACCTCTGACGGCGACTGGGCAGCGACCTCTGACGGCGACTGGGCAGCGACCTCTGACGGCGACTGGGCAGCGACCTCTGACGGCGACTGGGCAGCGACCTCTGGCGGCTGGGCAGCGACCTCTGGCGACTGGGCAGCGACCTCTGGCGACTGGGCAGCGACCTCTGGCGGCTGCTGGGCCTGGCTCGGTGCCGGACGGACCGTCACCTTCCCACAGCGCCCCCCCCAAAAAATATTTGGGGTTTGACACCACCGGACTCGGGACCACAGGACTCGGGGAACCCGGAACTGTTGCCAGTTGCTGAACTGGGCGACAGGACAGCAATTTCGGCCTGGGACGTCCTCCACGTGGCCTTCTCCTCCCACTACGGTCAGTCTGGCCCACGGCTGACTCAGCCGGGCCAGTGGGGAACCGAGGGAGTACCGGGAAGGAGGACTCCCGCGTCGTCGTCCTCGAGTCTCTAGCCACCCACTCATCTTGGACTCCACCAGAAGGGCTGGCGACCGTGGAGCTCGAGCCAGAGGGTACTGACTCCCCAAGGGCAGCGGCGGCCAGGACGATACCCTCCGCAGCGCTCGACCGTGGGGTGAAAGTCCCATGTGGAACCTCACCCCCGGGATCGCTACGGTTGGCCACGTACCTGACCATGTCCGCAAACCCCAAGGGAGCCAGCAGCCTCTTCTCTGACGGTGTGAGGCGCCGGGTGAGGCAGCAGTTGAAGATCGTCTTCAACTCCGCCTCACCAAACTCGGTCACCTCCGCCACCGCCGAGAATGCCCTGGCGAACTCCTGGTCACCATAATTCCCCTGGCGGAATCCAAGCATCAAGTGGGCCTGGCGAGACCGCAAGGACAACGACGTACCGTCCATGCTGCCTACTGGGTTCTGTTGTGGCTGGTGCATTCTGTCATGACTCTCCAGGTGAGACATGGCGTGAGAACCCAAGTGCAGGCAGAGACAAGGCGGATGAAGGTGTTAACAAAGATATTTATTAACAATAAATCAAACAAAGACCCACGGTGGGGTAAAACAAGACAGGAATAAACTATAAACTTTAACAAGGACACTAACTTACTAAACTACAAAACAAACACTGGGAACAAACACTAAACTAAGACTTACTAGACACAGGGTTGATAAACAGCATACAAGGAACAATGAACAACAGGAACCAGGCAAGACTTCAACAGGAAAAACACATTCAATGCACCAGCAACGAGACAAAGAAACATGAGGGCTCTTTATAGGGGAAGGTAATTAACACTAACTATGAAACAGGAGGGTAGGAAAACGATGACGCGACTCGGGGAGAATATGGAACACCACAAGGGCCAAAAACATCTCTCCCCACATAAAACCATCAGGCAATGCCATGGCTCCACTTGAGACAAGAATAAAACATGACATGGTAGTGGAACCATGACAGATAGAGTAAGGAAAAACCTCTGTTATCTCAAAAGTGCTAACTGCCAAAAGTGCCATCTCAAATTTTCTTTTTACTTTACAGTAATAGCAATGAATGGGTTATTTTCATTACCATTCAAGTGAAATAGCTGAACATTAAGATAGGAGCCTGATAAAATGCTAATTCTAAAAGAAAATGTGAGATGGCGCTTCTTCTAAAACAATGAATCTCCACCATCCTGTCTGCTCAATGGGAGCTAAAGAGTGAGTGAGACAAGCAAGCTGTGAGAAAAAGTTTGCCGGTGATGGTTCAACAATGGGTTAGTTCCAAAAAAAAAAACGCTAATAAATACACAGACACCTTTAGACAACCTTAATGTTTGAAGAAGTGCACTCAAAGAATGCATCCCGCTTGAGGCATGATCTGATGTAGTTCTGTATTGTAAACAAAACATATTTAAAAATGTTGATTTTCTTTTAAAAAATAATCCTGTGTGTTTTCACAAAACATATTTAAAATATATGCATTTGTGTCATATGCCACACCTGTAGTTAGTTGTGCTTCACATTGTGATGCAGCAAACATCAGCTCCGCATCATCTTCAGCAGCGGGAACGGAAGTGTCTGGAGCAAAAATGTTAAAACTAAATACTGCAAACAATACAAAGAGACA
>NC_079546.1:20710714-20720714 GCF_015846415.1 Triplophysa dalaica | reverse complement strand
AATTTGTTCAGCTGTATTTTCCGCTTTCCCTTGGGTGTAAAGACCTTTGGCTCATTGAGTACAGGTGACCTGTTGTCAGTATGAAAAGTAGCAATTGCTAATGAGAAGGCCAGCTGAGATTTGAGTCCAGAGTGCTAATCATTACACATGGAATGCGACTTCAAGTGATAGATGACCCGCCTGGTTACCGAGGACAGTCTGCTCGGTCTGATGAGGTCAAAGAGCTCTTTGGTAGCGAGAGCAAAGCGATGAACACAGGCAAACTTGCCAAAACCCAGGATCGATCAATAGACATTCAAATCTTGAGTGTAACACTCTCCAATCTGAGCTAACCACCTATTTCGGATCCGCATAGCACTCCTTTAAGTACGTCCTGCCTTATGTGGAGCGCTTAAAGGAGGGCTCGTCCGGGATTTGAACCCAGGACCTCTCGCACCCGAAGCAAGCATCATACCCCTAGACCAACGAGCCGAACAATAAAAAACAATAGTGATTTCCATCCCGATGCGAAAGGTATTTCCACCGCCCGTATTTCCCGTTTCAATGAGCGAAACGAACATAAATCATTGGACACAAAGCAGGGGAATTAGCTCAAATGGTAGAGCGCTTGCTTAGCATGCAAGAAGTAGCGGGATCGACGCCCGCATTCTCCACGTCAGTGTCTTTCGGGGCTTCCTTCTTAGCCCTCCCTATTATACCCGTCCAGGCTCACCGCTGCAAAAAAAGGTTGTTGTGTTGGGACTTGCTCATATGCTCAGTCACAAAACACCAGCAGGTGTCGCTCCTCGCTAATGCACCTCGACACATATAACAAGAGTCTCCCGTATGGTATGTGTCTAGCTTTTACCCAGAGCAACATGATGCAGGAGCTTCACTTTCAAAGACAATGGAGTTGTCACTTGAGATTCCACAAGTTTTCTTGCATAGTTACTTGCATTTTCATTAAGCCAGTGGTCCCGTGTGCTGTGCTGCGTGTTTTTTTTTTTTTGCTTTCTTGTAGTATCACGAAAAGCCATATACCCCTTATTGTTGGGCAGTTGTACAAACAAGTCCTTCGCCCTGGGCAAGAAAAATCTCTCTGCCCAGATGTTTTTAGATCATAATTTTGGTGTGTGTGTGCAACCACATGCACGTCTCAGACATGGCCAATTTGTTCAGCTGTATTTTCCGCTTTCCCTTGGGTGTAAAGACCTTTGGCTCATTGAGTACAGGCGACCTGTTGTCAGTATGAAAAGTAGCAATTGCTAATGAGAAGGCCAGCTGAGATTTGAGTCCAGAGTGCTAATCATTACACAATGGAATGCGACTTCAAGTGATAGATGACCCGCCTGGTTACCGAGGACAGGCTGCTCGGTCTGATGAGGTCAAAGAGCTCTTTGGTAGCGAGAGCAAAGCGATGAACACAGGCAAACTTGCCAAAACCCAGGATCGATCAATAGACATTAAAATCTTGAGTGTAACACTCTCCAATCTGAGCTAACCACCTATTTCGGATCCGCATAGTGCTCCTTTAAGTACGTCCTGCCTTATGTGGAGCGCTTAAAGCAGGGCTCGTCCGGGATTTGAACCCGGGACCTCTCGCACCCTAAGCGAGAATCATGCCCCTAGAACAACGAGCCGAGCAATGAGGAGCGAAAGTCATTTCATGCCCGATGGGAAAGGTATTTCCACCACCTGTATGCCCCGTTTCAATTAGCCAAAGGAACATGCATCTTTGGAGGCAATGCAGGGGAATTAGCTCAAATGGTAGAGCGCTCGCTTTGCATGCGAGAAGTAGCGGGATCGACGCCCGCATTCTCCACGTCAGTGTCTTTCGGGGCTTCCATCTTACTTCTTAGCCCTCCCTATTATACCCGTCCAGGCTCACCGCTGCAAAAAAAGGTTGTTGTGTTGGGACTTGCTCATATGCTCAGTCACAAAACACCAGCAGGTGTCGCTCCTCGCTAATGCACCTCGACACATATAACAAGAGTCTCCCGTATGGTATGTGTCTAGCTTTTACCCAGAGCAACATGATGCAGGAGCTTCACTTTCAAAGACAATGGAGTTGTCACTTGAGATTCCACAAGTTTTCTTGCATAGTTACTTGCATTTTCATTAAGCCAGTGGTCCCGTGTGCTGTGCTGCGTGTTTTTTTTTTTTTGCTTTCTTGTAGTATCACGAAAAGCCATATACCCGTTATTGTTGGGCAGTTGTACAAACAAGTCCTTCGCCCTGGGCAAGAAAAATCTCTCTGCCCAGATGTTTTTAGATCATAATTTTGGTGTGTGTGTGCAACCACATGCACGTCTCAGACATGGCCAATTTGTTCAGCTGTATTTTCCGCTTTCCCTTGGGTATAAAGACCTTTGGCTCATTGAGTACAGGTGACCTGTTGTCAGTATGAAAAGTAGCAATTGCTAATGAGAAGGCCAGCTGAGATTTGAGTCCAGAGTGCTAATCATTACACAATGGAATGCGACTTCAAGTGATAGATGACCCGCCTGGTTACCGAGGACAGGCTGCTCGGTCTGATGAGGTCAAAGAGCTCTTTGGTAGCGAGAGCAAAGCGATGAACACAGGCAAACTTGCCAAAACCCAGGATCGATCAATAGACATTCAAATCTTGAGTGTAACACTCTCCAATCTGAGCTAACCACCTATTTCGGATCCGCATAGCACTCCTTTAAGTACGTCCTGCCTTATGTGGAGCGCTTAAAGGAGAGCTCGTCCGGGATTTGAACCCGGGACCTCTCGCACCCGAAGCGAGCATCATACCCCTAGACCAACGAGCCGAACAATAAAGAACAATAGTGATTTCCAGCCCGATGCGAAAGGTATTTCCACCGCCCGTATTTCCCGTTTCAATGAGCGAAACGAACATAAATCATTGGACACAAAGCAGGGGAATTAGCTCAAATGGTAGAGCGCCTGCTTAGCATGCAAGAAGTAGCGGGATCGACGCCCGCATTCTCCACGTCAGTGTCTTTCGGGGCTTCCTTCTTAGCCCTCCCTATTATACCCGTCCAGGCTCACCGCTGCAAAAAAAGGTTGTTGTGTTGGGACTTGCTCATATGCTCAGTCACAAAACACCAGCTGGTGTCGCTCCTCGCTAATGCACCTCGACACATATAACAAGAGTCTCCCGTATGGTATGTGTCTAGCTTTTACCCAGAGCAACATGATGCAGGAGCTTCACTTTCAAAGACAATGGAGTTGTCACTTGAGATTCCACAAGTTTTCTTGCATAGTTACTTGCATTTTCATTAAGCCAGTGGTCCCGTGTGCTGTGCTGCGTGTTTTTTTTTTTTTGCTTTCTTGTAGTATCACGAAAAGCCATATACCCCTTATTGTTGGGCAGTTGTACAAACAAGTCCTTCGCCCTGGGCAAGAAAAATCTCTATGCCCAGATGTTTTTAGATCATAATTTTGGTGTGTGTGTGCAACCACATGCACGTCTCAGACATGGCCAATTTGTTCAGCTGTATTTTCCGCTTTCCCTTGGGTGTAAAGACCTTTGGCTCATTGAGTACAGGCGACCTGTTGTCAGTATGAAAAGTAGCAATTGCTAATGAGAAGGCCAGCTGAGATTTGAGTCCAGAGTGCTAATCATTACACAATGGAATGCGACTTAAAGTGATAGATGACCCGCCTGGTTACCGAGGACAGGCTGCTCGGTCTGATGAGGTCAAAGAGCTCTTTGGTAGCGAGAGCAAAGCGATGGACACAGGCAAACTTGCCAAAACCCAGGATCGATCAATATACATTCAAATCTTGAGTGTAACACTCTCCAATCTGAGCTAACCACCTATTTCGGATCCGCATAGCGCTCCTTTAAGTACGTCCTGCCTTGTGTGGAGCGCTTAAAGGAGGGCTCGTCCGGGATTTGAACCCGGGACCTCTCGCACCCGAAGCGAGAATCATACCCCTAGACCAACGAGCCGAACAATAAAGAACCATAGTGATTTCCAGCCCGATGCGAAAGGTATTTCCACCACCCGTATTTCCCGTTTCAATGAGCGAAACGAACATAAATCATTGGACACAAAGCAGGGGAATTAGCTTAAATGGTAGAGCGCTTGCTTAGCATGCAAGAAGTAGCGGGATCGACGCCCGCATTCTCCACGTCAGTGTCTTTCTGGGCTTCCTTTGTACTTCTTAGCCCTCCATATAATACCCGTCGAGGCTCACCGGTGCAAAAAAAGGTTGTTGCGTTGGGACTTGCGCATATGCTCAGTCACAAAACACAAGCAGGTTTTGTTCCTCGTTAATGCACCTCGACACAAGTTTCCTAGCAGCAGGGGAATTAGCTCAAATGGTAGAGCGCTTGCTTAGCATAAGAAGGGGCCCAATCTTTGCGCCCGCCTGCGCATGCGAAAAGATGCAGAAAACGTATATTTGTCGACAAATTTTCCCTGCAACAATATTCGGGTTAAATTCCTGTGCGTTATGTAAGAGTTTTAGTTACATGTGTAACAATTCACTTTCCACTTGCTGGCCTCGAACCCCTAGCTGATCGACAAGGTCAATCTCACCTGAGCCGTGCTGCCACCTGTCGACTACATGTGTATTGCAATCAATCAATTGCGCCTTCATTTAGTTATCATATGTTCAATTACATAGTTTTAGACATCATTATTAAAGCATATTACATGTTTATGGTTAAATAAAAATGTTTATTCAAAATGGTTTTCTTTTATTGAATGTGTGGGATATGATTTTATTGATTTTCAGAGATAAAGACACTTCGAATGTAAAATTGTTTATTAAAATAAAATTAAAACACACCCACATTGAAATGAGTACACACACACACAGACAGACAGACACACATATTTATATATTTACATACAGAAGAATATGAACGCTTGGGCCTTTGATATACACAACAAATATACAGGACAATATGAACGAGTTGGCCCATGAAATATATACAGGAAAGTTGAAACTTATTGAGGAGGTGGAGTTTGGGGTTTATTTTGCTGGCGCTGTTCTGCCAACCAATCTTCTAAAGACTTGCCATTTGAAGCATGCAAGCAAAATGTGGCACTACCATACCGGCTATGTCCAAACTCCTTAGTTTTGGGCTGCCCACATTTGCTGCACTTGTTAAAATTAACCCCCCGCAGATACTTCCTCTTACAAACTCCACTTTCCGTCTCTTGCGCCCGCCGGCGCCTATTCCTTTGGGTGTAACGGGATGCAGGAGCAGCAGACACAGAAGCAGCAGACACAGGAGCAGGCAGAGCTGTGCCTGCACCAGAAGACGGAATCACCATTGACACAGTCATGTCAGGGTTAAGGACTAGTGTGCCCATCAATGACCCAGGTGCAGAAATGGGCTGCACATCTCCTGATGCTGTGGGGGCAGCTGCGATGGGGCACTCCCTGTTAGCAGCAGCGGGCCGTCGACCTGGTCGCAAACGAGGAGCCTGTCCTTCTCGATTTGGCGGAAGGATGAATTTATGCTTTGGACCTGATGTCGATGGCGCTTCATTCAATTTTTCCCTCGGCGGAGGAAGCTGCATATCAGCCACAGCAATTGGGTCAGGTGGAGTCAGTCCCTGTGCGAGGACACTCATTTCCTGATTCTTCTGCCGCCGTTGAAACCTGAAAATTAATTACTTTTATTATAGATATGTTTAGAAGAATTCACTGAATTTTAAGCAAATAATGTGCTTTGCTAACCACTGAATGAGTGTCCTCTGGTTTAGCTCAAAAAGCTGGATCATTGTTTCATCCATCAGCCTGCGACTGTTGAGGACCAGGTCTCGGATGTGGTGGTAATCTGAGAGGATTTTAGACCACCTGGGGATGCTAACTCCGGACTTCTTGGTCGGTGACTTGTGTAAAGCACACAGCTTTATACAAATGGCCTCAACCAAGCGGCTGGTGCTGGGCCACTGTGCTGGACCCCCAGGATGTCCAATCAGACACCGTTTGACACTCTCCACACCCGGTGTGACTCCTGACCGCTTCGGTGCCTTAAAGCGCCCATGTGTCAGCGGAGGCTGATGTCGAGGCTGATAGTTGACCCGCTGTTTGTCAATGTCAGGGAGAGCTGTCCATAGCTGAATGGCTTCGGTCACCTGCAGATCAGTGAGGTAAGGAGCCTCACTAAGGCTCACCAGGTAACCAGCCAAATCCTGAACCTTGTCCCAACCAGCGATGCCATCGGGTCCAATGACTGCGCCCTAGTAGATGAAAATGAATGTTAAAATTTGTGAAATAAAACAAGATTGGAAGTATATAAAGCCTTCAAAGTGTCTTACCTGAGCTTCAGTGGAGAGACTGCTTCCAGTGTCAGGTGGCTGCGACAGCACTAAAGGGGCAAGATGCTGTCCTTCTCCACCAGAAGATGTGGATGGCTCAGCCAGTGATGTTGGAGACCGAGGCAGAGGTAAAGATGAGGGGCTGATCACGAGATCACGGCAGGGTTTCATCCTCATACAGCACTGGAACTGTGATGTCCTCCGTTATCTCTTCCCCAAATCCCTCATCTTGCAGGTCCTGGTCATTGACTTCCTCCACCAGCCTGTCTTCCTCTTCGGGGTTCTGGAGCACTGGAGTCAGTGTTTTGCCAGTCTGGCTGTAAAGATACTCCATTCCCAGCAATTCACCTACAAGAATAAATTGGGAACATTAAAATTGTCTCAATATTTTGTCTAGTACATTAAATGCTAAATAGACAAAATTATACAGATATACAAAATGTCTTGCCTGTATATGCTCCAGGAGGGCGATAGCGCTCATCCCAGGGCTTCCCAAAGACTGTTAGGCTAAGCCGGTCCACAGCCTCTTTCATGGCTCTGCCAAATGACCGGATGGAGGATGCTCCTTTTATGGCGTCTTCCATCCGGTCATCATTCCAACGCATCAAGCCCTCGAGGAGATAGGCCTGAAAATGCGCATCACTGGCACTGGTTCCTAAAAGTAAAAAAAACAAAAAAGAGTTTTATTTCTCACATATGTACAGGCTATGTACAACTACTGAGATGCTATGAAGTAACTGGTTACTTGTAATACATATATCATTATATATTATGTCATTATAACTCATAACTTCAGCCAAGACAGAAAATAAATGTAATAATACAGTAAAGTTTGACATTTATGTCACGGGTAGACACGGAGGAGGAATGGAGATGCATTACTTTAAACTAATGGAAGCAGTAACAGTGCTTATATTTTTTACAGAAAAATTAGGAATCGATTTGTATGTAATACCTGGAATAAATCGGTTCAGGTGGAGGTGGAATGACTCCAAGGATGTAGAGCCACGGGCACATCTGTAGCAGCAGAGCTCCACGCCACCTTTCTTCAGTGTCCCCTTCCTCATGTAGAGTGGAAAGTTCTCTGGGTCTTGGAAACACTGCACGTGCTTCCGCTGTTCTTTCCAAATCTGCCGGATCCGTTCGTGGTCCAGCAGAGGAACTCCCAGAGTGTCCTTCCCGTCTGCACTGTCAAACAGATCGATCAGTGCTCCAATCAATCTGGTGGTCTCCTCCACACCCCTGGTCCTCCTCCGGCAGTGCAGTGCCAACTCTCTCCTGGTAATGCGAGCACTGACCACCTTTTCTGAGATGGGGCCAGTCTTATTTGCCGCCAGCTCACCCACCTTTGCACGCTGAAGAGCAGCCACATCCTCTGGATCCCACTGAAAGATGCACGTGGATAGACGTGCCATGAAGATGCCGTAAAGCGGATGAGCCTCTGTAGTGACACCTGCAGCAAATCGCCGCATGAAATGCCAGATGTCGAGGCGCACTTCAAGCTCATCCCACTCTGAAAACATGACCTTCACCCAAGACTGGCCGTGCTGACTGCAGCAATCTCTGTCCACGTACATCACTTTTGGGGCAGCCTCTCCTGCCTCCCGGTAGCGTTTCATGAGGCCAGCTGCCATGGAGTCCAGTCCATGTCCCTCGGCGGCTGTCAGAACAGATACAAGGACTTGACCATGCTCATTCCCAACATTTGTGCACCAGGCAGCTGTTCCTGAAGCAGCACCGGCAAGTTTCTTTGTGACCTTTTGAGAAAAATAAAAGGGTCAAAAACTGTGTACATTATGTATGCACATATATCCATATCAGGCAAATTTATGATATAAACAGGGCTGTGATATCTTTTTTGTGGAGTCCATCTTGAGAACACAACCAAAGATAGAAGTAATTTTGGCCTTGACCTCGTGCATTCGCCCCAGAACATCCCTGGCGTACACAGCTAACAGCCACTTAGGTTTAGGTAGGGCAGGGAAGAGAGGAGGCTCAGCAAACACAGGAGGCTGCACAAGGGAGGACGTTGTGAATGGTTCACAGGCAGTAAGGTACTGCAGGACACGCTGTGTCCATGCCTCACTGTGTTGTTCCATCAGCTTCTTGTAAAGCTGAGTCACACTGTTGCCCAGTGTCCTCTCCCTCATCATCCTCAGCACCCTGTTGTCACATGAGTATCTAAGGAAACAACAGTATAATCATGCAAATGCTTTGATTGTTAAAAGTTTAACACAATAAAAGCGCCAACTAATGAATGATTGTCATTATGAATTACCTGTATGTCAGCAAAGCTGGAAACTGACTGCGGTGGCCCATATCCAGCAGTCCTAAGATGTCCTCAGACCAGGCGGGATACTTCTTTTTGCAGCCTTTGCACTCCAGATACTCAGTGGCAAGGTCATACCACCTGTCTAAGACCTTGCGCACAGTACGGTAGAGTCCTGCCGCTGTCAGTCTGTGCTTACCACAGTCTGGGCGAACACAGACAAGAGGAATTAACCACATCTTCAGCGGCATCCATAAGAAAAGGGGCCGACAGAAGAAGAGGTCAGGTGAGGCGGGTGGCTGAGTGTGAATTAAAGGGGGCTGAGGAGGATGCCACCAAAGCTTCAGCTGGCACACTAGTTCTGGCTTGCCGGTTCGCAGGTTGGCCACGAATAGTGTGTTCCGGATCCACTCATGCTGGAAAGGTGGAAGATGATCTTTCCAGTGGCTTGGAAGCTCAGCCGATGGCTGATGATGTGGAAGATCTGGTGTTCTTGCTGTTTCGGCTGATGGAGACGGACCGGCACAGGCCTCTGAGTGAACAGTAACAAAAATAAAATAAGGATGACTGTTGGATTTGATAGTAAAATGCCATAAATGCAGCCCACAAGCATGCGACGCAGTAATTTTGGACAAGTATTAATAATTATTATGATTATATTTAGGAATAGCAACAAAGAAAATGGTGTTAAGAAGCAAAGAACAGTGTACATTTTATTGATGTAATGAATATGGAATCGGTACAGCTCTTTGAGAATGAGGATCAGATGTAATGGAGTAAGGAAGATGAGGTGTGATCAATTCAGTAAAATGCCCACTGACATGAAGCATGCACACAGATAGAGTAAGGAAAAACCTCTGTTATCTCAAAAGTGCTAACTGCCAAAAGTGCCATCTCAAATTTTCTTTTTACTTTACAGTAATAGCAATGAATGGGTTATTTTCATTACCATTCAAGTGAAATAGCTGAACATTAAGATAGGAGCCTGATAAAATGCTAATTCTAAAAGAAAATGTGAGATGGCGCTTCTTCTAAAACAATGAATCTCCACCATCCTGTCTGCTCAATGGGAGCTAAAGAGTGAGTGAGACAAGCAAGCTGTGAGAAAAAGTTTGCCGGTGATGGTTCAACAATGGGTTAGTTCCAAAAAAAAAAACGCTAATAAATACACAGACACCTTTAGACAACCTTAATGTTTGAAGAAGTGCACTCAAAGAATGCATCCCGCTTGAGGCATGATCTGATGTAGTTCTGTATTGTAAACAAAACATATTTAAAAATGTTGATTTTCTTTTAAAAAATAATCCTGTGTGTTTTCACAAAACATACTTAAAATATATGCATTTGTGTCATATGCCACACCTGTAGTTAGTTGTGCTTCACATTGTGATGCAGCAAACATCAGCTCCGCATCATCTTCAGCAGCGGGAACGGAAGTGTCTGGAGCAAAAATGTTAAAACTAAATACTGCAAACAATAC
>NC_079546.1:20553214-20700714 GCF_015846415.1 Triplophysa dalaica | reverse complement strand
TACTCAGGGTTGATTAAACTAACTCAAATCAGCTGTTCTGAAACTGAAAACTCAGAGTAACGATTCTCTGAGTAAATCAACTCAGGGTTCAGATTTTAACTCAGTGTTGGTTGAACTTCCTTATTGAAACGGGCCCCAGCAGGTGTCGCTCCTCGCTAATGCACCTCGACACATATAACAAGAGTCTCCCGTATGGTATGTGTCTAGCTTTTACCCAGAGCAACATGATGCAGGAGCTTCACTTTCAAAGACAATGGAGTTGTCACTTGAGATTCCACAAGTTTTCTTGCATAGTTACTTGCATTTCATTAAGCCAGTGGTCCCGTGTGCTGTGCTGCGTGTTTTTTTTTTTTTTGCTTTCTTGTAGTATCACGAAAAGCCATATACCCCTTATTGTTGGGCAGTTGTACAAACAAGTCCTTTCGCCCTGGGCAAGAAAAATCTCTCTGCCCAGATGTTTTTAGATCATAATTTTGGTGTGTGTGTGTGCAACCACATGCACGTCTCAGACATGGCCAATTTGTTCAGCTGTATTTTCCGCTTTCCCTTGGGTGTAAAGACCTTTGGCTCATTGAGTACAGGCGACCTGTTGTCAGTATGAAAAGTAGCAATTGCTAATGAGAAGGCCAGCTGAGATTTGAGTCCAGAGTGCTAATCATTACACAATGGAATGCGACTTCAAGTGATAGATGACCCGCCTGGTTACCGAGGACAGGCTGCTCGGTCTGATGAGGTAAAAAGAGCTCTTTGGTAGCGAGAGCAAAGCGATGAACACAGGCAAACTTGCCAAAACCCAGGATCGATCAATAGACATTCAAATCTTGAGTGTAACACTCTCCAATCTGAGCTAACCACCTATTTCGGATCCGCATAGTGCTCCTTTAAGTACGTCCTGCCTTATGTGGAGCGCTTAAAGGAGGGCTCGTCCGGGATTTGAACCCGGGACCTCTCGCACCCTAAGCGAGAATCATGCCCCTAGAAAAACGAGCCGAGCAATGAGGAGCGAAAGTCATTTCCTGTCCGATGGGAAAGGTATTTCCACCACCTGTATGCCCCGTTTCAATTAGCCAAAGGAACATGCATCTTTGGAGGCAATGCAAGGGAATTAGCTCAAATGGTAGAGCGCTCGCTTTGCATGCGAGAAGTAGCGGGATCGACGCCCGCATTCTCCACGTCAGTGTCTTTCGGGGCTTCCTTCTTAGCCCTCCCTATTATACCCGTCCAGGCTCACCGCTGCAAAAAAAGGTTGTCGTGTTGGGACTTGCTCATATGCTCAGTCACAAAACACCAGCAGGTGTCGCTCCTCGCTAATGCACCTCGACACATATAACAAGAGTCTCCCGTATGGTATGTGTCTAGCTTTTACCCAGAGCAACATGATGCAGGAGCTTCACTTTCAAAGACAATGGAGTTGTCACTTGAGATTCCACAAGTTTTCTTGCAGAGTTACTTGCATTTTCATTAAGCCAGTGGTCCCGTGTACTGTGCTGCGTGTTTGTTTGTTTTTGCTTTCTTGTAGTATCACGAAAAGCCATATACCCGTTATTGTTGGGCAGTTGTACAAACAAGTCCTTCGCCCTGGGCAAGAAAAATCTCTCTGCCCAGATGTTTTTAGATCATAATTTTGGTGTGTGTGTGCAACCACATGCACGTCTCAGACATGGCC
The DNA here is from genome assembly GCF_015846415.1 of Triplophysa dalaica. Lineage (NCBI taxonomy): Eukaryota > Metazoa > Chordata > Actinopteri > Cypriniformes > Nemacheilidae > Triplophysa > Triplophysa dalaica. The sequence continues at coordinate 20,699,048 of NC_079546.1, read as the reverse complement.
AATTTGTTCAGCTGTATTTTCCGCTTTCCCTTGGGTGTAAAGACCTTTGGCTCATTGAGTACAGGTGACCTGTTGTCAGTATGAAAAGTAGCTATTGCTAATGAGAAGGCCAGCTGAGATTTGAGTCCAGAGTGCTAATCATTACACAATGGAATGCGACTTCAAGTGATAGATGACCCGCCTGGTTACCGAGGACAGGCTGCTCGGTCTGATGAGGTCAAAGAGCTCTTTGGTAGCGAGAGCAAAGCGATGAACACAGGCAAACTTGCCAAAACCCAGGATCGATCAATAGACATTCAAATCTTGAGTGTAACACTCTCCAATCTGAGCTAACCACCTATTTCGGATCCGCATAGCACTCCTTTAAGTACGTCCTGCCTTATGTGGAGCGCTTAAAGGAGGGCTCGTCCGGGATTTGAACCAGGGACCTCTCGCACCCGAAGCGAGAATCATACCCCTAGACCAACGAGCCGAACAATAAAGAACAATAGTGATTTCCAGCCCGATGCGAAAGGTATTTCCACCGCCCGTATTTCCCGTTTCAATGAGCGAAACGAACATAAATCATTGGACACAAAGCAGGGGAATTAGCTCAAATGGTAGAGCGCTTGCTTAGCATGCAAGAAGTAGCGGGATCGACGCCCGCATTCTCCACGTCAGTGTCTTTCGGGGCTTCCTTCATAGCCCTCCCTATTATACCCGTCCAGGCTCACCGCTGCAAAAAAAGGTTGTTGTGTTGGGACTTGCTCATATGCTCAGTCACAAAACACCAGCAGGTGTCGCTCCTCGCTAATGCACCTCGACAAATATAACAAGAGTCTCCCGTATGGTATGTGTCTAGCTTTTACCCAGAGCAACATGATGCAGGAGCTTCACTTTCAAAGACAATGGAGTTGTCACTTGAGATTCCACAAGTTTTCTTGCATAGTTACTTGCATTTTCATTAAGCCAGTGGTCCCGTGTGCTGTGCTGCGTGTTTTTTTTTTTTTTGCTTTCTTGTAGTATCACGAAAAGCCATATACCCCTTATTGTTGGGCAGTTGTACAAACAAGTCCTTCGCCCTGGGTAAGAAAAATCTCTCTGCCCAGATGTTTTTAGATCATAATTTTGGTGTGTGTGTGCAACCACATGCACGTCTCAGACATGGCCAATTTGTTCAGCTGTATTTTCCGCTTTCCCTTGGGTGTAAAGACCTTTGGCTCATTGAGTACAGGCGACCTGTTGTCAGTATCAAAAGTAGCAATTGCTAATGAGAAGGCCAGCTGAGATTTGAGTCCAGAGTGCTAATCATTACACAATGGAATGCGACTTCAAGTGATAGATGACCCGCCTGGTTACCGAGGACAGGCTGCTCGGTCTGATGAGGTCAAAGAGCTCTTTGGTAGCGAGAGCAAAGCGATGAACACAGGCAAACTTGCCAAAACCCAGGATCGATCAATAGACATTCAAATCTTGAGTGTAACACTCTCCAATCTGAGCTAACCACCTATTTCGGATCCGCATAGCGCTCCTTTAAGTACGTCCTGCATTATGTGGAGCGCTTAAAGGAGGGCTCGTCCGGGATTTGAACCCGGGACCTCTCGCACCCGAAGTGAGAATCATACCCCTAGACCAACGAGCCGAACAATAAAGAACAATAGTGATTTCCAGCCCGATGCGAAAGGTATTTCCACCGCCCGTATTTCCCGTTTCAATGAGCGAAACGAACATAAATCATTGGATACAAAGCAGGGGAATTAGCTCAAATGGTAGAGCGCTTGCTTAGCATGCAAGAAGTAGCGGGATCGACGCCCGCATTCTCCACGTCAGTGTCTTTCGGGGCTTCCTTCGTACTTCTTAGCCCTCCATATAATACCCGTCGAGGCTCACCGGTGCAAAAAAAGGTTGTTGCGTTGGGACTTGCTCATATGCTCAGTCACAAACACAAGCAGGTTTCGTTCCTCGTTAATGCACCTCGACACAAGTTTCCTAGCAGCCTTACTTGCATTTTCATTAAGCCAGTGGTCCTGTGTGCTGTGGTGCAGGTTTTTTGCAGTTTCTTGGAAAGCGATATCCCCCTCATTGTTGGGCAGTTGTCAGAAGAAGTACTTATTTCGGCAGAGGTTGGTAACCAACTGAGCTAACCGGCCGAGGGTCCCATTCAGTCACATTATGGAATTGCATAGCGCTCCTTTAAGTACATCCAGTCTTATGTGGAAAGCTTAAAGCAGGGCTCGTCCGGGATTTGAACCCAGGACCTCTCGCACCCTAAGCGAGAATCATGCCCCTAGAACAACGAGCCGAGCGATGAGGAGCGAAAGTCATTTCCTGCCCGATGGAAAAGGTATTTCCACCACCTGTATGCCCCGTTTCAATTAGGCAAAGGAACATGCATCTTTGGAGGCAATGCAAGGGAATTAGCTCAAATGGTAGAGCGCTCGCTTTGCATGCGAGAAGTAGCGGGATCGACGCCCGCATTCTCCACGTCAGTGTCTTTCGGGGCTTCCTTCTTAGCCCTCCCTATTATACCCGTCCAGGCTCACCGCTGCAAAAAAAGGTTGTCGTGTTGGGACTTGCTCATATGCTCAGTCACAAAACACCAGCAGGTGTCGCTCCACGCTAATGCACCTCGACACATATAACAAGAGTCTCCCGTATGGTATGTGTCTAGCTTTTACCCAGAGCAACATGATGCAGGAGCTTCACTTTCAAAGACAATGGAGTTGTCACTTGAGATTCAACAAGTTTTCTTGCAGAGTTACTTGCATTTTCATTAAGCCAGTGGTCCCGTGTGCTGTGCTGCGTGTTTTTTTTTTTTTTGCTTTCTTGTAGTATCACGAAAAGCCATATACCCGTTATTGTTGGGCAGTTGTACAAACAAGTCCTTCGCCCTGGGCAAGAAAAATCTCTCTGCCCAGATGTTTTTAGATCATAATTTTGGTGTGTGTGTGCAACCACATGCACGTCTCAGACATGGCCAATTTGTTCAGCTGTATTTTCCGCTTTCCCTTGGGTGTAAAGACCTTTGGCTCATTGAGTACAGGTGACCTGTTGTCAGTATGAAAAGTAGCAATTGCTAATGAGAAGGCCAGCTGAGATTTGAGTCCAGAGTGCTAATCATTACACAATGGAATGCGACTTCAAGTGATAGATGACCCGCCTGGTTACCGAGGAAAGGCTGCTCGGTCTGATGAGGTCAAAGAGCTCTTCGGTAGCGAGAGCAAAGCGATGAACACAGGCAAACTTGCCAAAACCCAGTATCGATCAATAGACATTCAAATCTTGAGTGTAACACTCTCCAATCTGAGCTAACCACCTATTTCGGATCCGCATAGCGCTCCTTTAAGTACGTCCTGCCTTGTGTGGAGCGCTTAAAGGAGGGCTCGTCCGGGATTTGAACCCGGGACCTCTCGCACCCAAAGCGAGAATCATACCCCTAGACCAACGAGCCGAACGATAAAGAACAATAGTGATTTCCAGCCCGATGCGAAAGGTATTTCCACCGCCCGTATTTCCTGTTTCAATGAGCGAAATGAACATAAATGATTGGACACAAAGCAGGGGAATTAGCTCAAATGGGAGAGCGCTAGCTTAGCATGCAAGAAGTAGCGGGATCGACGCCCGCATTCTCCACGTCAGTGTCTTTCGTGGTTGCAAAAAAAGGTTGTTGCGTTGGGACTTGCTCAAATGCTCAGTCACAAAACACAAGCAGGTTTCGTTCCTCTTTAATGCACCTCGACACAAGTTTCCTAGCAGCCTTACTTGCATTTTCATTAAGCCAGTGGTCCTGTGTGCTGTGGTGCGAGTTTTTTGCAGTTTCTTGAAAAGCGATATCCCCCTTATTGTTGGGCAGTTGTCAGAAGAAGTACTTATTTCGGCAGAGGTTGGTAACCAACTGAGCTAACCGGCCGAGGGTCCCATTCAGTCACATTATGGAATTGCATAGCGCTCCTTTAAGTACGTCCAGTCTTATGTGGAAAGCTTAAAGCAGGGCTCGTCCGGGATTTGAACCCAGGACCTCTCGCACCCTAATCGAGAATCATGCCCCTAGAACAACGAGCCGAGCGATGAGGAGCGAAAGTCATTTCCTGCCCGATGGGAAAGGTATTTCCACCACCTGTATGCCCCGTTTCAATTAGCCAAAGGAACATGCATCTTTGGAGGCAATGCAAGGGAATTAGCTCAAATGGTAGAGCGCTCGCTTTGCATGCGAGAAGTAGCGGGATCAACGCCCGCATTCTCCACGTCAGTGTCTTTCGGGGCTTCCTTCTTAGCCCTCCCTATTATACCCGTCCAGGCTCACCGCTGCAAAAAAAGGTTGTTGTGTTGGGACTTGCTCATATGCTCAGTCACAAAACACCAGCAGGTGTCGCTCCTCGCTAATGCACCTCGACACATATAACAAGAGTCTCCCGTATGGTATGTGTCTAGCTTTTACCCAGAGCAACATGATGCAGGAGCTTCACTTTCAAAGACAATGGAGTTGTCTCTTGAGATTCCACAAGTTTTCTTGCATAGTTACTTGCATTTTCATTAAGCCAGTGGTCCCGTGTGCTGTGCTGCGTGTTTTTTTTTTTTTGCTTTCTTGTAGTATCACGAAAAGCCATATATCCCTTATTGTTGGGCAGTTGTACAAACAAGTCCTTCGCCCTGGGCAAGAAAAATCTCTCTGCCCAGATGTTTTTAGATCATAATTTTGGGGGTGTGTGCAACCACATGCACGTCTCAGACATGGCCAATTTGTTCAGCTGTATTTTCCGCTTTCCCTTGGGTGTAAAGACCTTTGGCTCATTGAGTACAGGTGACCTGTTGTCAGTATGAAAAGTAGCAATTGCAAATGAGAAGGCCAGCTGAGATTTGAGTCCAGAGTGCTAATCATTACACAATGGAATGCGACTTCAAGTGATAGATGACCCGCCTGGTTACCGAGGACAGGCTGCTCGGTCTGATGAGGTCAAAGAGCTCTTTGGTAGCGAGAGCAAAGCGATGAACACAGGCAAACTTGCCAAAACCCAGGATCGATCAATAGACATTCAAATCTTGAGTGTAACACTCTCCAATCTGAGCTAACCACCTATTTCGGATCCGCATAGCACTCCTTTAAGTACGTCCTGCCTTATGTGGAGCGCTTAAAGGAGGGCTCGTCCGGGATTTGAACCCAGGACCTCTCGCACCCGAAGCGAGCATCATACCCCTAGACCAACGAGCCGAACAATAAAAAACAATAGTGATTTCCATCCCGATGCGAAAGGTATTTCCACCGCCCGTATTTCCCGTTTCAATGAGCGAAACGAACATAAATCATTGGACACAAAGCAGGGGAATTAGCTCAAATGGTAGAGCGCTTGCTTAGCATGCAAGAAGTAGCGGGATCGACGCCCGCATTCTCCACGTCAGTGTCTTTCGGGGCTTCCTTCTTAGCCCTCCCTATTATACCCGTCCAGGCTCACCGCTGCAAAAAAAGGTTGTTGTGTTGGGACTTGCTCATATGCTCAGTCACAAAACACCAGCAGGTGTCGCTCCTCGCTAATGCACCTCGACACATATAACAAGAGTCTCCCGTATGGTATGTGTCTAGCTTTTACCCAGAGCAACATGATGCAGGAGCTTCACTTTCAAAGACAATGGAGTTGTCACTTGAGATTCCACAAGTTTTCTTGCATAGTTACTTGCATTTTCATTAAGCCAGTGGTCCCGTGTGCTGTGCTGCGTGTTTTTTTTTTTTTGCTTTCTTGTAGTATCACGAAAAGCCATATACCCCTTATTGTTGGGCAGTTGTACAAACAAGTCCTTCGCCCTGGGCAAGAAAAATCTCTCTGCCCAGATGTTTTTAGATCATAATTTTGGTGTGTGTGTGCAACCACATGCACGTCTCAGACATGGCCAATTTGTTCAGCTGTATTTTCCGCTTTCCCTTGGGTGTAAAGACCTTTGGCTCATTGAGTACAGGCGACCTGTTGTCAGTATGAAAAGTAGCAATTGCTAATGAGAAGGCCAGCTGAGATTTGAGTCCAGAGTGCTAATCATTACACAATGGAATGCGACTTCAAGTGATAGATGACCCGCCTGGTTACCGAGGACAGGCTGCTCGGTCTGATGAGGTCAAAGAGCTCTTTGGTAGCGAGAGCAAAGCGATGAACACAGGCAAACTTGCCAAAACCCAGGATCGATCAATAGACATTAAAATCTTGAGTGTAACACTCTCCAATCTGAGCTAACCACCTATTTCGGATCCGCATAGTGCTCCTTTAAGTACGTCCTGCCTTATGTGGAGCGCTTAAAGCAGGGCTCGTCCGGGATTTGAACCCGGGACCTCTCGCACCCTAAGCGAGAATCATGCCCCTAGAACAACGAGCCGAGCAATGAGGAGCGAAAGTCATTTCATGCCCGATGGGAAAGGTATTTCCACCACCTGTATGCCCCGTTTCAATTAGCCAAAGGAACATGCATCTTTGGAGGCAATGCAGGGGAATTAGCTCAAATGGTAGAGCGCTCGCTTTGCATGCGAGAAGTAGCGGGATCGACGCCCGCATTCTCCACGTCAGTGTCTTTCGGGGCTTCCTTCTTACTTCTTAGCCCTCCCTATTATACCCGTCCAGGCTCACCGCTGCAAAAAAAGGTTGTTGTGTTGGGACTTGCTCATATGCTCAGTCACAAAACACCAGCAGGTGTCGCTCCTCGCTAATGCACCTCGACACATATAACAAGAGTCTCCCGTATGGTATGTGTCTAGCTTTTACCCAGAGCAACATGATGCAGGAGCTTCACTTTCAAAGACAATGGAGTTGTCACTTGAGATTCCACAAGTTTTCTTGCATAGTTACTTGCATTTTCATTAAGCCAGTGGTCCCGTGTGCTGTGCTGCGTGTTTTTTTTTTTTTGCTTTCTTGTAGTATCACGAAAAGCCATATACCCGTTATTGTTGGGCAGTTGTACAAACAAGTCCTTCGCCCTGGGCAAGAAAAATCTCTCTGCCCAGATGTTTTTAGATCATAATTTTGGTGTGTGTGTGCAACCACATGCACGTCTCAGACATGGCCAATTTGTTCAGCTGTATTTTCCGCTTTCCCTTGGGTATAAAGACCTTTGGCTCATTGAGTACAGGTGACCTGTTGTCAGTATGAAAAGTAGCAATTGCTAATGAGAAGGCCAGCTGAGATTTGAGTCCAGAGTGCTAATCATTACACAATGGAATGCGACTTCAAGTGATAGATGACCCGCCTGGTTACCGAGGACAGGCTGCTCGGTCTGATGAGGTCAAAGAGCTCTTTGGTAGCGAGAGCAAAGCGATGAACACAGGCAAACTTGCCAAAACCCAGGATCGATCAATAGACATTCAAATCTTGAGTGTAACACTCTCCAATCTGAGCTAACCACCTATTTCGGATCCGCATAGCACTCCTTTAAGTACGTCCTGCCTTATGTGGAGCGCTTAAAGGAGAGCTCGTCCGGGATTTGAACCCGGGACCTCTCGCACCCGAAGCGAGCATCATACCCCTAGACCAACGAGCCGAACAATAAAGAACAATAGTGATTTCCAGCCCGATGCGAAAGGTATTTCCACCGCCCGTATTTCCCGTTTCAATGAGCGAAACGAACATAAATCATTGGACACAAAGCAGGGGAATTAGCTCAAATGGTAGAGCGCCTGCTTAGCATGCAAGAAGTAGCGGGATCGACGCCCGCATTCTCCACGTCAGTGTCTTTCGGGGCTTCCTTCTTAGCCCTCCCTATTATACCCGTCCAGGCTCACCGCTGCAAAAAAAGGTTGTTGTGTTGGGACTTGCTCATATGCTCAGTCACAAAACACCAGCAGGTGTCGCTCCTCGCTAATGCACCTCGACACATATAACAAGAGTCTCCCGTATGGTATGTGTCTAGCTTTTACCCAGAGCAACATGATGCAGGAGCTTCACTTTCAAAGACAATGGAGTTGTCACTTGAGATTCCACAAGTTTTCTTGCATAGTTACTTGCATTTTCATTAAGCCAGTGGTCCCGTGTGCTGTGCTGCGTGTTTTTTTTTTTTTGCTTTCTTGTAGTATCACGAAAAGCCATATACCCCTTATTGTTGGGCAGTTGTACAAACAAGTCCTTCGCCCTGGGCAAGAAAAATCTCTATGCCCAGATGTTTTTAGATCATAATTTTGGTGTGTGTGTGCAACCACATGCACGTCTCAGACATGGCCAATTTGTTCAGCTGTATTTTCCGCTTTCCCTTGGGTGTAAAGACCTTTGGCTCATTGAGTACAGGCGACCTGTTGTCAGTATGAAAAGTAGCAATTGCTAATGAGAAGGCCAGCTGAGATTTGAGTCCAGAGTGCTAATCATTACACAATGGAATGCGACTTAAAGTGATAGATGACCCGCCTGGTTACCGAGGACAGGCTGCTCGGTCTGATGAGGTCAAAGAGCTCTTTGGTAGCGAGAGCAAAGCGATGAACACAGGCAAACTTGCCAAAACCCAGGATCGATCAATATACATTCAAATCTTGAGTGTAACACTCTCCAATCTGAGCTAACCACCTATTTCGGATCCGCATAGCGCTCCTTTAAGTACGTCCTGCCTTGTGTGGAGCGCTTAAAGGAGGGCTCGTCCGGGATTTGAACCCGGGACCTCTCGCACCCGAAGCGAGAATCATACCCCTAGACCAACGAGCCGAACAATAAAGAACCATAGTGATTTCCAGCCCGATGCGAAAGGTATTTCCACCACCCGTATTTCCCGTTTCAATGAGCGAAACGAACATAAATCATTGGACACAAAGCAGGGGAATTAGCTTAAATGGTAGAGCGCTTGCTTAGCATGCAAGAAGTAGCGGGATCGACGCCCGCATTCTCCACGTCAGTGTCTTTCTGGGCTTCCTTTGTACTTCTTAGCCCTCCATATAATACCCGTCGAGGCTCACCGGTGCAAAAAAAGGTTGTTGCGTTGGGACTTGCGCATATGCTCAGTCACAAAACACAAGCAGGTTTTGTTCCTCGTTAATGCACCTCGACACAAGTTTCCTAGCAGCAGGGGAATTAGCTCAAATGGTAGAGCGCTTGCTTAGCATAAGAAGGGGCCCAATCTTTGCGCCCGCCTGCGCATGCGAAAAGATGCAGAAAACGTATATTTGTCGACAAATTTTCCCTGCAACAATATTCGGGTTAAATTCCTGTGCGTTATGTAAGAGTTTTAGTTACATGTGTAACAATTCACTTTCCACTTGCTGGCCTCGAACCCCTAGCTGATCGACAAGGTCAATCTCACCTGAGCCGTGCTGCCACCTGTCGACTACATGTGTATTGCAATCAATCAATTGCGCCTTCATTTAGTTATCATATGTTCAATTACATAGTTTTAGACATCATTATTAAAGCATATTACATGTTTATGGTTAAATAAAAATGTTTATTCAAAATGGTTTTCTTTTATTGAATGTGTGGGATATGATTTTATTGATTTTCAGAGATAAAGACACTTCGAATGTAAAATTGTTTATTAAAATAAAATTAAAACACACCCACATTGAAATGAGTACACACACACACAGACAGACAGACACACATATTTATATATTTACATACAGAAGAATATGAACGCTTGGGCCTTTGATATACACAACAAATATACAGGACAATATGAACGAGTTGGCCCATGAAATATATACAGGAAAGTTGAAACTTATTGAGGAGGTGGAGTTTGGGGTTTATTTTGCTGGCGCTGTTCTGCCAACCAATCTTCTAAAGACTTGCCATTTGAAGCATGCAAGCAAAATGTGGCACTACCATACCGGCTATGTCCAAACTCCTTAGTTTTGGGCTGCCCACATTTGCTGCACTTGTTAAAATTAACCCCCCGCAGATACTTCCTCTTACAAACTCCACTTTCCGTCTCTTGCGCCCGCCGGCGCCTATTCCTTTGGGTGTAACGGGATGCAGGAGCAGCAGACACAGAAGCAGCAGACACAGGAGCAGGCAGAGCTGTGCCTGCACCAGAAGACGGAATCACCATTGACACAGTCATGTCAGGGTTAAGGACTAGTGTGCCCATCAATGACCCAGGTGCAGAAATGGGCTGCACATCTCCTGATGCTGTGGGGGCAGCTGCGATGGGGCACTCCCTGTTAGCAGCAGCGGGCCGTCGACCTGGTCGCAAACGAGGAGCCTGTCCTTCTCGATTTGGCGGAAGGATGAATTTATGCTTTGGACCTGATGTCGATGGCGCTTCATTCAATTTTTCCCTCGGCGGAGGAAGCTGCATATCAGCCACAGCAATTGGGTCAGGTGGAGTCAGTCCCTGTGCGAGGACACTCATTTCCTGATTCTTCTGCCGCCGTTGAAACCTGAAAATTAATTACTTTTATTATAGATATGTTTAGAAGAATTCACTGAATTTTAAGCAAATAATGTGCTTTGCTAACCACTGAATGAGTGTCCTCTGGTTTAGCTCAAAAAGCTGGATCATTGTTTCATCCATCAGCCTGCGACTGTTGAGGACCAGGTCTCGGATGTGGTGGTAATCTGAGAGGATTTTAGACCACCTGGGGATGCTAACTCCGGACTTCTTGGTCGGTGACTTGTGTAAAGCACACAGCTTTATACAAATGGCCTCAACCAAGCGGCTGGTGCTGGGCCACTGTGCTGGACCCCCAGGATGTCCAATCAGACACCGTTTGACACTCTCCACACCCGGTGTGACTCCTGACCGCTTCGGTGCCTTAAAGCGCCCATGTGTCAGCGGAGGCTGATGTCGAGGCTGATAGTTGACCCGCTGTTTGTCAATGTCAGGGAGAGCTGTCCATAGCTGAATGGCTTCGGTCACCTGCAGATCAGTGAGGTAAGGAGCCTCACTAAGGCTCACCAGGTAACCAGCCAAATCCTGAACCTTGTCCCAACCAGCGATGCCATCGGGTCCAATGACTGCGCCCTAGTAGATGAAAATGAATGTTAAAATTTGTGAAATAAAACAAGATTGGAAGTATATAAAGCCTTCAAAGTGTCTTACCTGAGCTTCAGTGGAGAGACTGCTTCCAGTGTCAGGTGGCTGCGACAGCACTAAAGGGGCAAGATGCTGTCCTTCTCCACCAGAAGATGTGGATGGCTCAGCCAGTGATGTTGGAGACCGAGGCAGAGGTAAAGATGAGGGGCTGATCACGAGATCACGGCAGGGTTTCATCCTCATACAGCACTGGAACTGTGATGTCCTCCGTTATCTCTTCCCCAAATCCCTCATCTTGCAGGTCCTGGTCATTGACTTCCTCCACCAGCCTGTCTTCCTCTTCGGGGTTCTGGAGCACTGGAGTCAGTGTTTTGCCAGTCTGGCTGTAAAGATACTCCATTCCCAGCAATTCACCTACAAGAATAAATTGGGAACATTAAAATTGTCTCAATATTTTGTCTAGTACATTAAATGCTAAATAGACAAAATTATACAGATATACAAAATGTCTTGCCTGTATATGCTCCAGGAGGGCGATAGCGCTCATCCCAGGGCTTCCCAAAGACTGTTAGGCTAAGCCGGTCCACAGCCTCTTTCATGGCTCTGCCAAATGACCGGATGGAGGATGCTCCTTTTATGGCGTCTTCCATCCGGTCATCATTCCAACGCATCAAGCCCTCGAGGAGATAGGCCTGAAAATGCGCATCACTGGCACTGGTTCCTAAAAGTAAAAAAAACAAAAAAGAGTTTTATTTCTCACATATGTACAGGCTATGTACAACTACTGAGATGCTATGAAGTAACTGGTTACTTGTAATACATATATCATTATATATTATGTCATTATAACTCATAACTTCAGCCAAGACAGAAAATAAATGTAATAATACAGTAAAGTTTGACATTTATGTCACGGGTAGACACGGAGGAGGAATGGAGATGCATTACTTTAAACTAATGGAAGCAGTAACAGTGCTTATATTTTTTACAGAAAAATTAGGAATCGATTTGTATGTAATACCTGGAATAAATCGGTTCAGGTGGAGGTGGAATGACTCCAAGGATGTAGAGCCACGGGCACATCTGTAGCAGCAGAGCTCCACGCCACCTTTCTTCAGTGTCCCCTTCCTCATGTAGAGTGGAAAGTTCTCTGGGTCTTGGAAACACTGCACGTGCTTCCGCTGTTCTTTCCAAATCTGCCGGATCCGTTCGTGGTCCAGCAGAGGAACTCCCAGAGTGTCCTTCCCGTCTGCACTGTCAAACAGATCGATCAGTGCTCCAATCAATCTGGTGGTCTCCTCCACACCCCTGGTCCTCCTCCGGCAGTGCAGTGCCAACTCTCTCCTGGTAATGCGAGCACTGACCACCTTTTCTGAGATGGGGCCAGTCTTATTTGCCGCCAGCTCACCCACCTTTGCACGCTGAAGAGCAGCCACATCCTCTGGATCCCACTGAAAGATGCACGTGGATAGACGTGCCATGAAGATGCCGTAAAGCGGATGAGCCTCTGTAGTGACACCTGCAGCAAATCGCCGCATGAAATGCCAGATGTCGAGGCGCACTTCAAGCTCATCCCACTCTGAAAACATGACCTTCACCCAAGACTGGCCGTGCTGACTGCAGCAATCTCTGTCCACGTACATCACTTTTGGGGCAGCCTCTCCTGCCTCCCGGTAGCGTTTCATGAGGCCAGCTGCCATGGAGTCCAGTCCATGTCCCTCGGCGGCTGTCAGAACAGATACAAGGACTTGACCATGCTCATTCCCAACATTTGTGCACCAGGCAGCTGTTCCTGAAGCAGCACCGGCAAGTTTCTTTGTGACCTTTTGAGAAAAATAAAAGGGTCAAAAACTGTGTACATTATGTATGCACATATATCCATATCAGGCAAATTTATGATATAAACAGGGCTGTGATATCTTTTTTGTGGAGTCCATCTTGAGAACACAACCAAAGATAGAAGTAATTTTGGCCTTGACCTCGTGCATTCGCCCCAGAACATCCCTGGCGTACACAGCTAACAGCCACTTAGGTTTAGGTAGGGCAGGGAAGAGAGGAGGCTCAGCAAACACAGGAGGCTGCACAAGGGAGGACGTTGTGAATGGTTCACAGGCAGTAAGGTACTGCAGGACACGCTGTGTCCATGCCTCACTGTGTTGTTCCATCAGCTTCTTGTAAAGCTGAGTCACACTGTTGCCCAGTGTCCTCTCCCTCATCATCCTCAGCACCCTGTTGTCACATGAGTATCTAAGGAAACAACAGTATAATCATGCAAATGCTTTGATTGTTAAAAGTTTAACACAATAAAAGCGCCAACTAATGAATGATTGTCATTATGAATTACCTGTATGTCAGCAAAGCTGGAAACTGACTGCGGTGGCCCATATCCAGCAGTCCTAAGATGTCCTCAGACCAGGCGGGATACTTCTTTTTGCAGCCTTTGCACTCCAGATACTCAGTGGCAAGGTCATACCACCTGTCTAAGACCTTGCGCACAGTACGGTAGAGTCCTGCCGCTGTCAGTCTGTGCTTACCACAGTCTGGGCGAACACAGACAAGAGGAATTAACCACATCTTCAGCGGCATCCATAAGAAAAGGGGCCGACAGAAGAAGAGGTCAGGTGAGGCGGGTGGCTGAGTGTGAATTAAAGGGGGCTGAGGAGGATGCCACCAAAGCTTCAGCTGGCACACTAGTTCTGGCTTGCCGGTTCGCAGGTTGGCCACGAATAGTGTGTTCCGGATCCACTCATGCTGGAAAGGTGGAAGATGATCTTTCCAGTGGCTTGGAAGCTCAGCCGATGGCTGATGATGTGGAAGATCTGGTGTTCTTGCTGTTTCGGCTGATGGAGACGGACCGGCACAGGCCTCTGAGTGAACAGTAACAAAAATAAAATAAGGATGACTGTTGGATTTGATAGTAAAATGCCATAAATGCAGCCCACAAGCATGCGACGCAGTAATTTTGGACAAGTATTAATAATTATTATGATTATATTTAGGAATAGCAACAAAGAAAATGGTGTTAAGAAGCAAAGAACAGTGTACATTTTATTGATGTAATGAATATGGAATCGGTACAGCTCTTTGAGAATGAGGATCAGATGTAATGGAGTAAGGAAGATGAGGTGTGATCAATTCAGTAAAATGCCCACTGACATGAAGCATGCACACAGATAGAGTAAGGAAAAACCTCTGTTATCTCAAAAGTGCTAACTGCCAAAAGTGCCATCTCAAATTTTCTTTTTACTTTACAGTAATAGCAATGAATGGGTTATTTTCATTACCATTCAAGTGAAATAGCTGAACATTAAGATAGGAGCCTGATAAAATGCTAATTCTAAAAGAAAATGTGAGATGGCGCTTCTTCTAAAACAATGAATCTCCACCATCCTGTCTGCTCAATGGGAGCTAAAGAGTGAGTGAGACAAGCAAGCTGTGAGAAAAAGTTTGCCGGTGATGGTTCAACAATGGGTTATTCCAAAAAAAAAAACGCTAATAAATACACAGAAACCTTTAGACAACCTTAATGTTTGAAGAAGTGCACTCAAAGAATGCATCCCGCTTGAGGCATGATCTGATGTAGTTCTGTATTGTAAACAAAACATATTTAAAAATGTTGATTTTCTTTTAAAAAATAATCCTGTGTGTTTTCACAAAACATACTTAAAATATATGCATTTGTGTCATATGCCACACCTGTAGTTAGTTGTGCTTCACATTGTGATGCAGCAAACATCAGCTCCGCATCATCTTCAGCAGCGGGAACGGAAGTGTCTGGAGCAAAAATGTTAAAACTAAATACTGCAAACAATACACAGAGACAAACGTATGAAATGGTGCTTGCTTACCAGTTACGAAAAGCTGCCTTTGGGCCAAATGTTTGGCAGGGAGTTCTGGTGCTGGAGGAGGTAAAGGGACCTTCAGTAATGGATCTGGAAACAGCAAGTGGACAAGTTTGCCTTTACAATAAAGTAATACATGTAGAGAAAATTCCATATTAACACTCCTACTCACAGGATTTAACTGGTGAAAGGAGTTTTCTGGCGAGCTGTGAAGGAGACAAATGTTTCCCACGTGCCAACAGCGCTTTCACACTGGCAGTCTGCGATACACCAGTTTGGAGTGCTTTTAGCGGAGATGCAGACGCAGTGGAGGCTGCGGGTGGTTGTGCAGAAGCACTGGATGTTGCAGATGGAGGTGTAGGCTGACGTACACTGCTGCCCACAGCAGAAGCCTGTCTTTTCACTACATAGCTTTTGAAAATGGCCATGTTTGTGTTGGGCCTGGCATCTGCCTTAACCAGGTATCTGATGAGGGCTTTGGCCTCCTTGCTCTGGTCCTCATAAACATCCTTCATGGACCGGCCCTGGAAGTCACCAAACTCCACCATCAAGCAGCCCTGGTCTCCAACTGCCCGGGCTTCAGCTTGCATTTCTTGCTTCCTCTCGTACTTCTCCACTTCTTCTGCCATCTCTCTAATATGAGAGGTGTACTGTAGGAACAGTTGTTTATTTTGTGACAGGGGGGTTGTGTTCGCCGTCTCATTGGAAATGCTGAGTACCAAATAAACTGCGTACCCCAGCGAGTTTTCCAGGAGCCATCTGAATCTCTGACCCTGGTACTTCCCAAACTGAAGTTTGCAGTGAGCCAGTACTAAAAACTGGTCACTGGGGTCTCCACCATTTGAGCTGACAAAAGAACTGGCCTCTGCCAGCACCTGCTCCTTCGGTTTAGCCCTTCCAGACTCAACATTTTCAAGGCGATTCGCCTCTGGCGATGGCGCCATGAGGAGTCGTGATGATGTTGCCAATTGTCGGCGAAAAACGGGGTATGCGTACATTTTCTGAAATGAAAATCAGAAAGAGACTATTAACTCTAGCAACCTAAAAAATACCTGTATGTTTAGTGTGTAACAATAATTTAACAAGCTACACTTAACCATATTACAGTTTTTAGTTATTTTATGAATCGTTTATTTATCCAGGAATAATTTAATTTTACACAGATCTTCAGGCTGGTGTGACTTGAGTTGCTATGTCATTTCTAAGGGATCAGACTTACGGATTTTCCTAACTTTTCAGAAATCCCATAGACTTACATTGATTGAATGTTCTGCTGATTATGTTTTCTTTAAAATGTCAACTCTCAAACACACACACACACACACACACACCCACACACACACAAACACACACACACACACACACACACAAACACACAAACACACAAACACACACACACACACACACAGTCTATCACAGTCTACATTTATTCCACTCTACACTATTTAAAACTTTTAGTCTAGGCTTTCTTTTTTTAACAATGCGTTTGTTAACTTTCACAAATAAAAAAACAGCTTGTTTTTTGTTCACAAACTTTTCTTATTATTATTTTTCTGAGACTGTAACTCCTCACAAACTTTTACCTCATCAATTTGTTTTATCATTTTGTTCATTCATAGCCAGAAAACATGACTGCATACAAAATCACACACATCATTGTAGACGATTAATTAGCAGACGGCGGATGATTTTAACTTATCTGATCGGTAGCGACATGTTTTTTTCTATATTAAAAATCGGAAAATGTATTCAATTAAATAATTAAGTAAAGCATAGTCTTACCTTTTGAAGGGATGACAATAACAGTGCAGCGGCAAGTGATAAGTCAAAGGTAAGGAACAGGAGAGAAACGCGATTGGTCCAAGTTAGCCAGAGGAGAGAAACGCGATTGGTCAAAAGTAAGCCCCAGAGACAACCGTGATTGGTCAAAAGTAAGCCCCAGAGACAAACGTGACTGGTCAAAAGTAAGCCCCAGAGACAAACGTGATTGGTCAAAAGTAAGCCCCAGAAACAAACGTGATTGGTCAAAAGTAAGCCCCAGAGACAAACGTGATTGGCTCATGTGGGCTTACTTTGGGCTTACTTTGGCGCAACCAGCGAGAAGCAGCAAGCGCAAGCAAGAAGTAGCGGGATCGACGCCCGCATTCTCCACGTCAGTGTCTTTCGGGGCTTCCTTCTTAGCCCTCCCTATTATACCCGTCCAGGCTCACCGCTGCAAAAAAAGGTTGTTGTGTTGGGACTTGCTCATATGCTCAGTCACAAAACACCAGCAGGTGTCGCTCCTCGCTAATGCACCTCGACACATATAACAAGAGTCTCCCGTATGGTATGTGTCTAGCTTTTACCCAGAGCAACATGATGCAGGAGCTTCACTTTCAAAGACAATGGAGTTGTCACTTGAGATTCCACAAGTTTTCTTGCATAGTTACTTGCATTTTCATTAAGCCAGTGGTCCCGTGTGCTGTGCTGCGTGTTTTTTTTTTTTTGCTTTCTTGTAGTATCACGAAAAGCCATATACCCGTTATTGTTGGGCAGTTGTACAAACAAGTCCTTCGCCCTGGGCAAGAAAAATCTCTCTGCCCAGATGTTTTTAGATCATAATTTTGGTGTGTGTGTGCAACCACATGCACGTCTCAGACATGGCCAATTTGTTCAGCTGTATTTTCCGCTTTCCCTTGGGTGTAAAGACCTTTGGCTCATTGAGTACAGGTGACCTGTTGTCAGTATGAAAAGTAGCAATTGCTAATGAGAAGGCCAGCTGAGATTTGAGTCCAGAGTGCTAATCATTACACAATGGAATGCGACTTCAAGTGATAGATGACCCGCCTGGTTACCGAGGACAGGCTGCTCGGTCTGATGAGGTCAAAGAGCTCTTTGGTAGCGAGAGCAAAGCGATGAACACAGGCAAACTTGCCAAAACCCAGGATCGATCAATAGACATTCAAATCTTGAGTGTAACACTCTCCAATCTGAGCTAACCACCTATTTCGGATCCGCATAGCACTCCTTTAAGTACGTCCTGCCTTATGTGGAGCGCTTAAAGGAGGGCTCGTCCGGGATTTGAACCCGGGACCTCTCGCACCCGAAGCGAGCATCATACCCCTAGACCAACGAGCCGAACAATAAAGAACAATAGTGATTTCCAGCCCGATGCGAAAGGTATTTCCACCGCCCGTATTTCCCGTTTCAATGAGCGAAACGAACATAAATCATTGGACACAAAGCAGGGGAATTAGCTCAAATGGTAGAGCGCTTGCTTAGCATGCAAGAAGTAGCGGGATCGACGCCCGCATTCTCCACGTCAGTGTCTTTCGGGGCTTCCTTCTTAGCCCTCCCTATTATACCCGTCCAGGCTCACCGCTGCAAAAAAAGGTTGTTGTGTTGGGACTTGCTCATATGCTCAGTCAAAAAACACCAGGGGCCCGTTTCAGAAAGCAGGGTAAGTGCAAACTCCGAGTAAGTCAACCCCAGAAAACGGAATACTCAGGGTTTTTGGTTTCAGAACGCGAGGAATGTCAAACCCGCGACCACGGAGTAAGTCAAGCCCATTTCAGAAATCGAGGTATCTTATACTCCGGGTGAGTAACCAGAGTAACCTACTCCGTGAACCTAACCTGGTCGGGAGCAGGTTTTATTCCGCAAACGCAGGGTTTGTTACAATCTCCGCCCCCTTTTCGAAGCGCGAGCGGGTTGAAATGACATACGTCATATGTTTATTGATTAGAGTTCCTAATCGCGCTCTATTTAGTCACACAGAACTTAAAATAGCATGTTCGTTTATTCATGAACCCATAGATGAGGAAGCTGCATTAATTCGCACAGAATTATATTTATGTCGGGAGAGAATTCTGAGGCCCCGTTTGGACGTTTTATCTTAACTTTTAAGGCCAGTTTAAGAAGTATATTTAACATTTCCCAATCAGTCATCCTACTAGCAAGACTATTTTATTTCTTTAAACTTTCCTGAATGAATGAAGTTATTGTATTTCTACCACGGCGTTTTAGTGCCACGTTAAAAATAACATAAATTCAAGATTACGAGAATAAAGTCAAAATGTTACGAGAATAAACTCGTCGTAATACATATTTTATTTTCGTGAAAGTTGTAGTTTAAGAGTTTAAATTATGTTTAAGTACGTCATCTGAATCAGTGAGTTAATTCGTAGTTCATGTCAGATTTTGACATTTCGACTTTATTCTCGTAACATTTCGACTTTATTCTCGTAACATTTCGACTTTATTCTCGTAACATTTCGACTTTATTCTCGTAACATTTCGACTTTATTCTCGAAATCTTTTTTTTTACGACGCCGTCGTATATTTCATATTCAGCTGCTGCCAAGATCTTTTTATTGCAGAAGGATTTCACCTACATGAGAGCAAGAGAGTTAAATATAATTTACATTTTCACAGTTTCAACAAAATAAATATAAAAGTGATTGACATATAAACTTGCGCATTAACACGTGAAGCACTTTTCTCCCACGCCAACTCTCTTTCTTTTGCTGCTGCGGCTGTGTTGCACTTTTTTCTAAATATCTGCTCATATTCACTATACGCTTGTAACAGTTCCTTCAATTTGATTGGCGAGAAATGAACAGAGCGCTTTTTGTCACGTGCCGTTGCCATGGTGAATCGTGCTATCTTCACTCAATTGATGATGGCTTTTCATCGCCATGCTGCACGCGCGTAACCTAGAGTGAACTTACTCAGGGTTGATTAAACTAACTCAAATCAGCTGTTCTGAAACTGAAAACTCAGAGTAACGATTCTCTGAGTAAATCAACTCAGGGTTCAGATTTTAACTCAGTGTTGGTTGAACTTCCTTATTGAAACGGGCCCCAGCAGGTGTCGCTCCTCGCTAATGCACCTCGACACATATAACAAGAGTCTCCCGTATGGTATGTGTCTAGCTTTTACCCAGAGCAACATGATGCAGGAGCTTCACTTTCAAAGACAATGGAGTTGTCACTTGAGATTCCACAAGTTTTCTTGCATAGTTACTTGCATTTTCATTAAGCCAGTGGTCCCGTGTGCTGTGCTGCGTGTTTTTTTTTTTTTTGCTTTCTTGTAGTATCACGAAAAGCCATATACCCCTTATTGTTGGGCAGTTGTACAAACAAGTCCTTTCGCCCTGGGCAAGAAAAATCTCTCTGCCCAGATGTTTTTAGATCATAATTTTGGTGTGTGTGTGTGCAACCACATGCACGTCTCAGACATGGCCAATTTGTTCAGCTGTATTTTCCGCTTTCCCTTGGGTGTAAAGACCTTTGGCTCATTGAGTACAGGCGACCTGTTGTCAGTATGAAAAGTAGCAATTGCTAATGAGAAGGCCAGCTGAGATTTGAGTCCAGAGTGCTAATCATTACACAATGGAATGCGACTTCAAGTGATAGATGACCCGCCTGGTTACCGAGGACAGGCTGCTCGGTCTGATGAGGTAAAAAGAGCTCTTTGGTAGCGAGAGCAAAGCGATGAACACAGGCAAACTTGCCAAAACCCAGGATCGATCAATAGACATTCAAATCTTGAGTGTAACACTCTCCAATCTGAGCTAACCACCTATTTCGGATCCGCATAGTGCTCCTTTAAGTACGTCCTGCCTTATGTGGAGCGCTTAAAGGAGGGCTCGTCCGGGATTTGAACCCGGGACCTCTCGCACCCTAAGCGAGAATCATGCCCCTAGAAAAACGAGCCGAGCAATGAGGAGCGAAAGTCATTTCCTGTCCGATGGGAAAGGTATTTCCACCACCTGTATGCCCCGTTTCAATTAGCCAAAGGAACATGCATCTTTGGAGGCAATGCAAGGGAATTAGCTCAAATGGTAGAGCGCTCGCTTTGCATGCGAGAAGTAGCGGGATCGACGCCCGCATTCTCCACGTCAGTGTCTTTCGGGGCTTCCTTCTTAGCCCTCCCTATTATACCCGTCCAGGCTCACCGCTGCAAAAAAAGGTTGTCGTGTTGGGACTTGCTCATATGCTCAGTCACAAAACACCAGCAGGTGTCGCTCCTCGCTAATGCACCTCGACACATATAACAAGAGTCTCCCGTATGGTATGTGTCTAGCTTTTACCCAGAGCAACATGATGCAGGAGCTTCACTTTCAAAGACAATGGAGTTGTCACTTGAGATTCCACAAGTTTTCTTGCAGAGTTACTTGCATTTTCATTAAGCCAGTGGTCCCGTGTACTGTGCTGCGTGTTTGTTTGTTTTTGCTTTCTTGTAGTATCACGAAAAGCCATATACCCGTTATTGTTGGGCAGTTGTACAAACAAGTCCTTCGCCCTGGGCAAGAAAAATCTCTCTGCCCAGATGTTTTTAGATCATAATTTTGGTGTGTGTGTGCAACCACATGCACGTCTCAGACATGGCCAATTTGTTCAGCTGTATTTTCCGCTTTCCCTTGGGTGTAAAGACCTTTGGCTCATTGAGTACAGGTGACCTGTTGTCAGTATGAAAAGTAGCTATTGCTAATGAGAAGGCCAGCTGAGATTTGAGTCCAGAGTGCTAATCATTACACAATGGAATGCGACTTCAAGTGATAGATGACCCGCCTGGTTACCGAGGACAGGCTGCTCGGTCTGATGAGGTCAAAGAGCTCTTTGGTAGCGAGAGCAAAGCGATGAACACAGGCAAACTTGCCAAAACCCAGGATCGATCAATAGACATTCAAATCTTGAGTGTAACACTCTCCAATCTGAGCTAACCACCTATTTCGGATCCGCATAGCACTCCTTTAAGTACGTCCTGCCTTATGTGGAGCGCTTAAAGGAGGGCTCGTCCGGGATTTGAACCAGGGACCTCTCGCACCCGAAGCGAGAATCATACCCCTAGACCAGGGTTCCTCAACTCTTACCCTGGAGGTCCGGAGCACTGCAGAGTTTAGCTCCAACCCTGATCAAACTCGCCTACCTTTGATTTTCTACTGATCCTGAACACCTTGATTAGCTTGCTCAGGTGTGTTTGATCAGGGCTGGAGCTAAACTCTGCAGTGCTCCGGACCTCCAGGGTAAGAGTTGAGGAACCCTGCCCTAGACCAACGAGCCGAACAATAAAGAACAATAGTGATTTCCAGCCCGATGCGAAAGGTATTTCCACCGCCCGTATTTCCCGTTTCAATGAGCGAAACGAACATAAATCATTGGACACAAAGCAGGGGAATTAGCTCAAATGGTAGAGCGCTTGCTTAGCATGCAAGAAGTAGCGGGATCGACGCCCGCATTCTCCACGTCAGTGTCTTTCGGGGCTTCCTTCATAGCCCTCCCTATTATACCCGTCCAGGCTCACCGCTGCAAAAAAAGGTTGTTGTGTTGGGACTTGCTCATATGCTCAGTCACAAAACACCAGCAGGTGTCGCTCCTCGCTAATGCACCTCGACAAATATAACAAGAGTCTCCCGTATGGTATGTGTCTAGCTTTTACCCAGAGCAACATGATGCAGGAGCTTCACTTTCAAAGACAATGGAGTTGTCACTTGAGATTCCACAAGTTTTCTTGCATAGTTACTTGCATTTTCATTAAGCCAGTGGTCCCGTGTGCTGTGCTGCTTGTTTTTTTTTTTTTGCTTTCTTGTAGTATCACGAAAAGCCATATACCCCTTATTGTTGGGCAGTTGTACAAACAAGTCCTTCGCCCTGGGTAAGAAAAATCTCTCTGCCCAGATGTTTTTAGATCATAATTTTGGTGTGTGTGTGCAACCACATGCACGTCTCAGACATGGCCAATTTGTTCAGCTGTATTTTCCGCTTTCCCTTGGGTGTAAAGACCTTTGGCTCATTGAGTACAGGCGACCTGTTGTCAGTATCAAAAGTAGCAATTGCTAATGAGAAGGCCAGCTGAGATTTGAGTCCAGAGTGCTAATCATTACACAATGGAATGCGACTTCAAGTGATAGATGACCCGCCTGGTTACCGAGGACAGGCTGCTCGGTCTGATGAGGTCAAAGAGCTCTTTGGTAGCGAGAGCAAAGCGATGAACACAGGCAAACTTGCCAAAACCCAGGATCGATCAATAGACATTCAAATCTTGAGTGTAACACTCTCCAATCTGAGCTAACCACCTATTTCGGATCCGCATAGCGCTCCTTTAAGTACGTCCTGCATTATGTGGAGCGCTTAAAGGAGGGCTCGTCCGGGATTTGAACCCGGGACCTCTCGCACCCGAAGTGAGAATCATACCCCTAGACCAACGAGCCGAACAATAAAGAACAATAGTGATTTCCAGCCCGATGCGAAAGGTATTTCCACCGCCCGTATTTCCCGTTTCAATGAGCGAAACGAACATAAATCATTGGATACAAAGCAGGGGAATTAGCTCAAATGGTAGAGCGCTTGCTTAGCATGCAAGAAGTAGCGGGATCGACGCCCGCATTCTCCACGTCAGTGTCTTTCGGGGCTTCCTTCGTACTTCTTAGCCCTCCATATAATACCCGTCGAGGCTCACCGGTGCAAAAAAAGGTTGTTGCGTTGGGACTTGCTCATATGCTCAGTCACAAACACAAGCAGGTTTCGTTCCTCGTTAATGCACCTCGACACAAGTTTCCTTGCAGCCTTACTTGCATTTTCATTAAGCCAGTGGTCCTGTGTGCTGTGGTGCAGGTTTTTTGCAGTTTCTTGGAAAGCGATATCCCCCTCATTGTTGGGCAGTTGTCAGAAGAAGTACTTATTTCGGCAGAGGTTGGTAACCAACTGAGCTAACCGGCCGAGGGTCCCATTCAGTCACATTATGGAATTGCATAGCGCTCCTTTAAGTACATCCAGTCTTATGTGGAAAGCTTAAAGCAGGGCTCGTCCGGGATTTGAACCCAGGACCTCTCGCACCCTAAGCGAGAATCATGCCCCTAGAACAACGAGCCGAGCGATGAGGAGCGAAAGTCATTTCCTGCCCGATGGAAAAGGTATTTCCACCACCTGTATGCCCCGTTTCAATTAGGCAAAGGAACATGCATCTTTGGAGGCAATGCAAGGGAATTAGCTCAAATGGTAGAGCGCTCGCTTTGCATGCGAGAAGTAGCGGGATCGACGCCCGCATTCTCCACGTCAGTGTCTTTCGGGGCTTCCTTCTTAGCCCTCCCTATTATACCCGTCCAGGCTCACCGCTGCAAAAAAAGGTTGTCGTGTTGGGAATTGCTCATATGCTCAGTCACAAAACACCAGCAGGTGTCGCTCCACGCTAATGCACCTCGACACATATAACAAGAGTCTCCCGTATGGTATGTGTCTAGCTTTTACCCAGAGCAACATGATGCAGGAGCTTCACTTTCAAAGACAATGGAGTTGTCACTTGAGATTCAACAAGTTTTCTTGCAGAGTTACTTGCATTTTCATTAAGCCAGTGGTCCCGTGTGCTGTGCTGCGTGTTTTTTTTTTTTTTGCTTTCTTGTAGTATCACGAAAAGCCATATACCCGTTATTGTTGGGCAGTTGTACAAACAAGTCCTTCGCCCTGGGCAAGAAAAATCTCTCTGCCCAGATGTTTTTAGATCATAATTTTGGTGTGTGTGTGCAACCACATGCACGTCTCAGACATGGCCAATTTGTTCAGCTGTATTTTCCGCTTTCCCTTGGGTGTAAAGACCTTTGGCTCATTGAGTACAGGTGACCTGTTGTCAGTATGAAAAGTAGCAATTGCTAATGAGAAGGCCAGCTGAGATTTGAGTCCAGAGTGCTAATCATTACACAATGGAATGCGACTTCAAGTGATAGATGACCCGCCTGGTTACCGAGGAAAGGCTGCTCGGTCTGATGAGGTCAAAGAGCTCTTCGGTAGCGAGAGCAAAGCGATGAACACAGGCAAACTTGCCAAAACCCAGTATCGATCAATAGACATTCAAATCTTGAGTGTAACACTCTCCAATCTGAGCTAACCACCTATTTCGGATCCGCATAGCGCTCCTTTAAGTACGTCCTGCCTTGTGTGGAGCGCTTAAAGGAGGGCTCGTCCGGGATTTGAACCCGGGACCTCTCGCACCCAAAGCGAGAATCATACCCCTAGACCAACGAGCCGAACGATAAAGAACAATAGTGATTTCCAGCCCGATGCGAAAGGTATTTCCACCGCCCGTATTTCCTGTTTCAATGAGCGAAATGAACATAAATGATTGGACACAAAGCAGGGGAATTAGCTCAAATGGGAGAGCGCTAGCTTAGCATGCAAGAAGTAGCGGGATCGACGCCCGCATTCTCCACGTCAGTGTCTTTCGGGGCTTCCTTCGTACTTCTTAGCCCTCCATATAATACCCGTCGAGGCTCACCGGTGCAAAAAAAGGTTGTTGCGTTGGGACTTGCTCAAATGCTCAGTCACAAAACACAAGCAGGTTTCGTTCCTCTTTAATGCACCTCGACACAAGTTTCCTAGCAGCCTTACTTGCATTTTCATTAAGCCAGTGGTCCTGTGTGCTGTGGTGCGAGTTTTTTGCAGTTTCTTGAAAAGCGGTATCCCCCTTATTGTTGGGCAGTTGTCAGAAGAAGTACTTATTTCGGCAGAGGTTGGTAACCAACTGAGCTAACCGGCCGAGGGTCCCATTCAGTCACATTATGGAATTGCATAGCGCTCCTTTAAGTACGTCCAGTCTTATGTGGAAAGCTTAAAGCAGGGCTCGTCCGGGATTTGAACCCAGGACCTCTCGCACCCTAATCGAGAATCATGCCCCTAGAACAACGAGCCGAGCGATGAGGAGCGAAAGTCATTTCCTGCCCGATGGGAAAGGTATTTCCACCACCTGTATGCCCCGTTTCAATTAGCCAAAGGAACATGCATCTTTGGAGGCAATGCAAGGGAATTAGCTCAAATGGTAGAGCGCTCGCTTTGCATGCGAGAAGTAGCGGGATCAACGCCCGCATTCTCCACGTCAGTGTCTTTCGGGGCTTCCTTCTTAGCCCTCCCTATTATACCCGTCCAGGCTCACCGCTGCAAAAAAAGGTTGTTGTGTTGGGACTTGCTCATATGCTCAGTCACAAAACACCAGCAGGTGTCGCTCCTCGCTAATGCACCTCGACACATATAACAAGAGTCTCCCGTATGGTATGTGTCTAGCTTTTACCCAGAGCAACATGATGCAGGAGCTTCACTTTCAAAGACAATGGAGTTGTCTCTTGAGATTCCACAAGTTTTCTTGCATAGTTACTTGCATTTTCATTAAGCCAGTGGTCCCGTGTGCTGTGCTGCGTGTTTTTTTTTTTTTGCTTTCTTGTAGTATCACGAAAAGCCATATATCCCTTATTGTTGGGCAGTTGTACAAACAAGTCCTTCGCCCTGGGCAAGAAAAATCTCTCTGCCCAGATGTTTTTAGATCATAATTTTGGGGGTGTGTGCAACCACATGCACGTCTCAGACATGGCCAATTTGTTCAGCTGTATTTTCCGCTTTCCCTTGGGTGTAAAGACCTTTGGCTCATTGAGTACAGGTGACCTGTTGTCAGTATGAAAAGTAGCAATTGCAAATGAGAAGGCCAGCTGAGATTTGAGTCCAGAGTGCTAATCATTACACAATGGAATGCGACTTCAAGTGATAGATGACCCGCCTGGTTACCGAGGACAGGCTGCTCGGTCTGATGAGGTCAAAGAGCTCTTTGGTAGCGAGAGCAAAGCGATGAACACAGGCAAACTTTCCCAAAACCCAGGATCGATCAATAGACATTCAAATCTTGAGTGTAACACTCTCCAATCTGAGCTAACCACCTATTTCGGATCCGCATAGCACTCCTTTAAGTACGTCCTGCCTTATGTGGAGCGCTTAAAGGAGGGCTCGTCCGGGATTTGAACCCGGGACCTCTCGCACCCGAAGCGAGAATCATACCCCTAGACCAACGAACCGAACAATAAAGAACAATAGTGATTTCCAGCCCGATGCGAAAGGTATTTCCACCGCCCGTATTTCCCGTTTCAATGAGCGAAACGAACATAAATCATTGGACACAAAGCAGGGGAATTAGCTCAAATGGTAGAGCGCTTGCTTAGCATGCAAGAAGTAGCGGGATCGACGCCCGCATTCTCCACGTCAGTGTCTTTCGGGGCTTCCTTCTTAGCCCTCCCTATTATACCCGTCCAGGCTCACCGCTGCAAAAAAAGGTTGTTGTGTTGGGACTTGCTCATATGCTCAGTCACAAAACACCAGCAGGTGTCGCTCCTCGCTAATGCACCTCGACACATATAACAAGAGTCTCCCGTATGGTATGTGTCTAGCTTTTACCCAGAGCAACATGATGCAGGAGCTTCACTTTCAAAGACAATGGAGTTGTCACTTGAGATTCCACAAGTTTTCTTGCATAGTTACTTGCATTTTCATTAAGCCAGTGGTCCCGTGTGCTGTGCTGCGTGTTTTTTTTTTTTTTGCTTTCTTGTAGTATCACGAAAAGCCATATACCCCTTATTGTTGGGCAGTTGTACAAACAAGTCCTTCGCCCTGGGCAAGAAAAATCTCTCTGCCCAGATGTTTTTAGATCATAATTTTGGTGTGTGTGTGCAACCACATGCACGTCTCAGACATGGCCAATTTGTTCAGCTGTATTTTCCGCTTTCCCTTGGGTGTAAAGACCTTTGGCTCATTGAGTACAGGCGACCTGTTGTCAGTATGAAAAGTAGCAATTGCTAATGAGAAGGCCAGCTGAGATTTGAGTCCAGAGTGCTAATCATTACACAATGGAATGCGACTTCAAGTGATAGATGACCCGCCTGGTTACCGAGGACAGGCTGCTCGGTCTGATGAGGTCAAAGAGCTCTTTGGTAGCGAGAGCAAAGCGATGAACACAGGCAAACTTGCCAAAACCCAGGATCGATCAATAGACATTAAAATCTTGAGTGTAACACTCTCCAATCTGAGCTAACCACCTATTTCGGATCCGCATAGTGCTCCTTTAAGTACGTCCTGCCTTATGTGGAGCGCTTAAAGGAGGGCTCGTCCGGGATTTGAACCCGGGATCTCTCGCACCCTAAGCGAGAAACATGCCCCTAGAACAACGAGCCGAGCAATGAGGAGCGAAAGTCATTTCATGCCCGATGGGAAAGGTATTTCCACCACCTGTATGCCCCGTTTCAATTAGCCAAAGGAACATGCATCTTTGGAGGCAATGCAGGGGAATTAGCTCAAATGGTAGAGCGCTCGCTTTGCATGCGAGAAGTAGCGGGATCGACGCCCGCATTCTCCACGTCAGTGTCTTTTGGGGCTTCCTTCTTACTTCTTAGCCCTCCCTATTATACCCGTCCAGGCTCACCGCTGCAAAAAAAGGTTGTTGTGTTGGGACTTGCTCATATGCTCAGTCACAAAACACCAGCAGGTGTCGCTCCTCGCTAATGCACCTCGACACATATAACAAGAGTCTCCCGTATGGTATGTGTCTAGCTTTTACCCAGAGCAACATGATGCAGGAGCTTCACTTTCAAAGACAATGGAGTTGTCACTTGAGATTCCACAAGTTTTCTTGCATAGTTACTTGCATTTTCATTAAGCCAGTGGTCCCGTGTGCTGTGCTGCGTGTTTTTTTTTTTTTGCTTTCTTGTAGTATCACGAAAAGCCATATACCCGTTATTGTTGGGCAGTTGTACAAACAAGTCCTTCGCCCTGGGCAAGAAAAATCTCTCTGCCCAGATGTTTTTAGATCATAATTTTGGTGTGTGTGTGCAACCACATGCACGTCTCAGACATGGCCAATTTGTTCAGCTGTATTTTCCGCTTTCCCTTGGGTGTAAAGACCTTTGGCTCATTGAGTACAGGTGACCTGTTGTCAGTATGAAAAGTAGCAATTGCTAATGAGAAGGCCAGCTGAGATTTGAGTCCAGAGTGCTAATCATTACACAATGGAATGCGACTTCAAGTGATAGATGACCCGCCTGGTTACCGAGGACAGTCTGCTCGGTCTGATGAGGTCAAAGAGCTCTTTGGTAGCGAGAGCAAAGCGATGAACACAGGCAAACTTGCCAAAACCCAGGATCGATCAATAGACATTCAAATCTTGAGTGTAACACTCTCCAATCTGAGCCAACCACCTATTTCGGATCCGCATAGCACTCCTTTAAGTACTTCCTGCCTTATGTGGAGCGCTTAAAGGAGGGCTCGTCCGGGATTTGAACCCGGGACCTCTCGCACCCGAAGCGAGCATCATACCCCTAGACCAACGAGCCGAACAATAAAGAACAATAGTGATTTCCAGCCCGATGCGAAAGGTATTTCCACCGCCCGTATTTCCCGTTTCAATGAGCGAAACGAACATAAATCATTGGACACAAAGCAGGGGAATTAGCTCAAATGGTAGAGCGCTCGCTTTGCATGCGAGAAGTAGCGGGATCGACGCCCGCATTCTCCACGTCAGTGTCTTTCGGGGCTTCCTTCGTACTTCTTAGCCCTCCATATAATACCCGTCAAGGCTCACCGGTGCAAAAAAAGGTTGTTGCGTTGGGACTTGCTCAAATGCTCAGTCACAAAACACAAGCAGGTTTCGTTCCTCTTTAATGCACCTCGACACAAGTTTCCTAGCAGCCTTACTTGCATTTTCATTAAGCCAGTGGTCCTGTGTGCTGTGGTGCGAGTTTTTTGAAAAGCGATATCCCCCTCATTGTTGGGCAGTTGTCAGAAGAAGTACTTATTTCGGCAGAGGTTGGTAACCAACTGAGCTAACCTGCCGAGGGTCCCATTCAGTCACATTATGGAATTGCATAGCGCTCCTTTAAGTACGTCCAGTCTTATGTGGAAAGCTTAAAGCAGGGCTCGTCCGGGATTTGAACCCAGGACCTCTCGCACCCTAAGCGAGAATCATGCCCCTAGAACAACGAGCCGAGCGATGAGGAGCGAAAGTCATTTCCTGCCCGATGGGAAAGGTATTTCCACCACCTGTATGCCCCGTTTCAATTAGGCAAAGGAACATGCATCTTTGGAGGCAATGCAAGGGAATTAGCTCAAATGGTAGAGCGCTCGCTTTGCATGCGAGAAGTAGCGGGATCGACGCCCGCATTCTCCACGTCAGTGTCTTTCGGGGCTTCCTTCGTACTTCTTAGCCCTCCATATAATACCCGTCAAGGCTCACCGGTGCAAAAAAAGGTTGTTGCGTTGGGACTTGCTCAAATGCTCAGTCACAAAACACAAGCAGGTTTCGTTCCTCTTTAATGCACCTCGACACAAGTTTCCTAGCAGCCTTACTTGCATTTTCATTAAGCCAGTGGTCCTGTGTGCTGTGGTGCGAGTTTTTTGAAAAGCGATATCCCCCTCATTGTTGGGCAGTTGTCAGAAGAAGTACTTATTTCGGCAGAGGTTGGTAACCAACTGAGCTAACCGGCCGAGGGTCCCATTCAGTCACATTATGGAATTGCATAGCGCTCCTTTAAGTACGTCCAGTCTTATGTGGAAAGCTTAAAGCAGGGCTCGTCCGGGATTTGAACCCAGGACCTCTCGCACCCTAAGCGAGAATCATGCCCCTAGAACAACGAGCCGAGCGATGAGGAGCGAAAGTCATTTCCTGCCCGATGGGAAAGGTATTTCCACCACCTGTATGCCCCGTTTCAATTAGGCAAAGGAACATGCATCTTTGGAGGCAATGCAAGGGAATTAGCTCAAATGGTAGAGCGCTCGCTTTGCATGGGAGAAGTAGCGGGATTGACGCCCGCATTCTCCACGTCAGTGTCTTTCGGGGCTTCCTTCTTAGCCCTCCCTATTATACCCGTCCAGGCTCACCGCTGCAAAAAAAGGTTGTCGTGTTGGGACTTGCTCATATGCTCAGTCACAAAACACCAGCAGGTGTCGCTCCTCGCTAATGCACCTCGACACATATAACAAGAGTCTCCCGTATGGTATGTGTCTAGCTTTTACCCAGAGCAACATGATGCAGGAGCTTCACTTTCAAAGACAATGGAGTTTTCACTTGAGATTCCACAAGTTTTCTTGCAGAGTTACTTGCATTTTCATTAAGCCAGTGGTCCCGTGTGCTGTGCTGCGTGTTTTTTTTTTTTTTGCTTTCTTGTAGTATCACGAAAAGCCATATACCCGTTATTGTTGGGCAGTTGTACAAACAAGTCCTTCGCCCTGGGCAAGAAAAATCTCTCTGCCCAGATGTTTTTAGATCATAATTTTGGTGTGTGTGTGCAACCACATGCACGTCTCAGACATGGCCAATTTGTTCAGCTGTATTTTCCGCTTTCCCTTGGGTGTAAAGACCTTTGGCTCATTGAGTACAGGTGACCTGTTGTCAGTATGAAAAGTAGCAATTGCTAATGAGAAGGCCAGCTGAGATTTGAGTCCAGAGTGCTAATCATTACACAATGGAATGCGACTTCAAGTGATAGATGACCCGCCTGGTTACCGAGGACAGGCTGCTCGGTCTGATGAGGTCAAAGAGCTCTTTGGTAGCGAGAGCAAAGCGATGAACACAGGCAAACTTGCCAAAACCCAGGATCGATCAATAGACATTCAAATCTTGAGTGTAACACTCTCCAATCTGAGCTAACCACCTATTTCGGATCCGCATAGCGCTCCTTTAAGTACGTCCTGCATTATGTGGAGCGCTTAAAGGAGGGCTCGTCCGGGATTTGAACCCGGGACCTCTCGCACCCGAAGCGAGAATCATACCCCTAGACCAACGAGCCGAACAATAAAGAACAATAGTGATTTCCAGCCCGATGCGAAAGGTATTTCCACCGCCCGTATTTCCCGTTTCAATGAGCGAAACGAACATAAATCATTGGATACAAAGCAGGGGAATTAGCTCAAATGGTAGAGCGCTTGCTTAGCATGCAAGAAGTAGCGGGATCGACGCCCGCATTCTCCACGTCAGTGTCTTTCGGGGCTTCCTTCGTACTTCTTAGTCCTCCATATAATACCCGTCGAGGCTCACCGGTGCAAAAAAAAGGTTGTTGCGTTGGGACTTGCTCATATGCTCAGTCACAAACACAAGCAGGTTTCGTTCCTCGTTAATGCACCTCGACACAAGTTTCCTAGCAGCCTTACTTGCATTTTCATTAAGCCAGTGGTCCTGTGTGCTGTGGTGCAGGTTTTTTGCAGTTTCTTGGAAAGCGATATCCCCCTCATTGTTGGGCAGTTGTCAGAAGAAGTACTTATTTCGGCAGAGGTTGGTAACCAACTGAGCTAACCGGCCGAGGGTCCCATTCAGTCACATTATGGAATTGCATAGCGCTCCTTTAAGTACATCCAGTCTTATGTGGAAAGCTTAAAGCAGGGCTCGTCCGGGATTTGAACCCAGGACCTCTCGCACCCTAAGCGAGAATCATGCCCCTAGAACAACGAGCCGAGCGATGAGGAGCGAAAGTCATTTCCTGCCCGATGGAAAAGGTATTTCCACCACCTGTATGCCCCGTTTCAATTAGGCAAAGGAACATGCATCTTTGGGGGCAATGCAAGGGAATTAGCTCAAATGGTAGAGCGCTCGCTTTGCATGCGAGAAGTAGCGGGATCGACGCCCGCATTCTCCACGTCAGTGTCTTTCGGGGCTTCCTTCTTAGCCCTCCCTATTATACCCGTCCAGGCTCACCGCTGCAAAAAAAGGTTGTCGTGTTGGGACTTGCTCATATGCTCAGTCACAAAACACCAGCAGGTGTCGCTCCACGCTAATGCACCTCGACACATATAACAAGAGTCTCCCGTATGGTATGTGTCTAGCTTTTACCCAGAGCAACATGATGCAGGAGCTTCACTTTCAAAGACAATGGAGTTGTCACTTGAGATTCAACAAGTTTTCTTGCAGAGTTACTTGCATTTTCATTAAGCCAGTGGTCCCGTGTGCTGTGCTGCGTGTTTTTTTTTTTTTTGCTTTCTTGTAGTATCACGAAAAGCCATATACCCGTTATTGTTGGGCAGTTGTACAAAGAAGTCCTTCGCCCTGGGCAAGAAAAATCTCTCTGCCCAGATGTTTTTAGATCATAATTTTGGTGTGTGTGTGCAACCACATGCACGTCTCAGACATGGCCAATTTGTTCAGCTGTATTTTCCGCTTTCCCTTGGGTGTAAAGACCTTTGGCTCATTGAGTACAGGTGACCTGTTGTCAGTATGAAAAGTAGCAATTGCTAATGAGAAGGCCAGCTGAGATTTGAGTCCAGAGTGCTAATCATTACACAATGGAATGCGACTTCAAGTGATAGATGACCCGCCTGGTTACCGAGGAAAGGCTGCTCGGTCTGATGAGGTCAAAGAGCTCTTCGGTAGCGAGAGCAAAGCGATGAACACAGGCAAACTTGCCAAAACCCAGTATCGATCAATAGACATTCAAATCTTGAGTGTAACACTCTCCAATCTGAGCTAACCACCTATTTCGGATCCGCATAGCGCTCCTTTAAGTACGTCCTGCCTTGTGTGGAGCGCTTAAAGGAGGGCTCGTCCGGGATTTGAACCCGGGACCTCTCGCACCCAAAGCGAGAATCATACCCCTAGACCAACGAGCCGAACGATAAAGAACAATAGTGATTTCCAGCCCGATGCGAAAGGTATTTCCACCGCCCGTATTTCCTGTTTCAATGAGCGAAATGAACATAAATGATTGGACACAAAGCAGGGGAATTAGCTCAAATGGGAGAGCGCTAGCTTAGCATGCAAGAAGTAGCGGGATCGACGCCCGCATTCTCCACGTCAGTGTCTTTCGGGGCTTCCTTCGTACTTCTTAGCCCTCCATATAATACCCGTCGAGGCTCACCGGTGCAAAAAAAGGTTGTTGCGTTGGGACTTGCTCAAATGCTCAGTCACAAAACACAAGCAGGTTTCGTTCCTCTTTAATGCACCTCGACACAAGTTTCCTAGCAGCCTTACTTGCATTTTCATTAAGCCAGTGGTCCTGTGTGCTGTGGTGCGAGTTTTTTGCAGTTTCTTGAAAAGCGATATCCCCCTCATTGTTGGGCAGTTGTCAGAAGAAGTACTTATTTCGGCAGAGGTTGGTAACCTACTGAGCTAACCGGCCGAGGGTCCCATTCAGTCACATTATGGAATTGCATAGCGCTCCTTTAAGTACGTCCAGTCTTATGTGGAAAGCTTAAAGCAGGGCTCGTCCGGGATTTGAACCCAGGACCTCTCGCACCCTAATCGAGAATCATGCCCCTAGAACAACGAGCCGAGCGATGAGGAGCGAAAGTCATTTCCTGCCCGATGGGAAAGGTATTTCCACCACCTGTATGCCCCGTTTCAATTAGCCAAAGGAACATGTATCTTTGGAGGCAATGCAAGGGAATTAGCTCAAATGGTAGAGCGCTCGCTTTGCATGCGAGAAGTAGCGGGATCAACGCCCGCATTCTCCACGTCAGTGTCTTTCGGGGCTTCCTTCTTAGCCCTCCCTATTATACCCGTCCAGGCTCACCGCTGCAAAAAAAGGTTGTTGTGTTGGGACTTGCTCATATGCTCAGTCACAAAACACCAGCAGGTGTCGCTCCTCGCTAATGCACCTCGACACATATAACAAGAGTCTCCCGTATGGTATGTGTCTAGCTTTTACCCAGAGCAACATGATGCAGGAGCTTCACTTTCAAAGACAATGGAGTTGTCTCTTGAGATTCCACAAGTTTTCTTGCATAGTTACTTGCATTTTCATTAAGCCAGTGGTCCCGTGTGCTGTGCTGCGTGTTTTTTTTTTTTTGCTTTCTTGTAGTATCACGAAAAGCCATATATCCCTTATTGTTGGGCAGTTGTACAAACAAGTCCTTCGCCCTGGGCAAGAAAAATCTCTCTGCCCAGATGTTTTTAGATCATAATTTTGGGGGTGTGTGCAACCACATGCACGTCTCAGACATGGCCAATTTGTTCAGCTGTATTTTCCGCTTTCCCTTGGGTGTAAAGACCTTTGGCTCATTGAGTACAGGTGACCTGTTGTCAGTATGAAAAGTAGCAATTGCTAATGAGAAGGCCAGCTGAGATTTGAGTCCAGAGTGCTAATCATTACACAATGGAATGCGACTTCAAGTGATAGATGACCCGCCTGGTTACCGAGGACAGTCTGCTCGGTCTGATGAGGTCAAAGAGCTCTTTGGTAGCGAGAGCAAAGCGATGAACACAGGCAAACTTGCCAAAACCCAGGATCGATCAATAGACATTCAAATCTTGAGTGTAACACTCTCCAATCTGAGCCAACCACCTATTTCGGATCCGCATAGCACTCCTTTAAGTACGTCCTGCCTTATGTGGAGCGCTTAAAGGAAGGCTCGTCCGGGATTTGAACCCGGGACCTCTCGCACCCGAAGCGAGCATCATACCCCTAGACCAACGAGCCGAACAATAAAGAACAATAGTGATTTCCAGCCCGATGCGAAAGGTATTTCCACCGCCCGTATTTCCCGTTTCAATGAGCGAAACGAACATAAATCATTGGACACAAAGCAGGGGAATTAGCTCAAATGGTAGAGCGCTTGCTTAGCAT
Source organism: Triplophysa dalaica (assembly GCF_015846415.1). Lineage (NCBI taxonomy): Eukaryota > Metazoa > Chordata > Actinopteri > Cypriniformes > Nemacheilidae > Triplophysa > Triplophysa dalaica. The sequence continues at coordinate 20,663,972 of NC_079546.1, read as the reverse complement.
GCAAGAAGTAGCGGGATCGACGCCCGCATTCTCCACGTCAGTGTCTTTCGGGGCTTCCTTCTTAGCCCTCCCTATTATACCCGTCCAGGCTCACCGCTGCAAAAAAAGGTTGTTGTGTTGGGACTTGCTCATATGCTCAGTCACAAAACACCAGCAGGTGTCGCTCCTCGCTAATGCACCTCGACACATATAACAAGAGTCTCCCGTATGGTATGTGTCTAGCTTTTACCCAGAGCAACATGATGCAGGAGCTTCACTTTCAAAGACAATGGAGTTGTCACTTGAGATTCCACAAGTTTTCTTGCATAGTTACTTGCATTTTCATTAAGCCAGTGGTCCCGTGTGCTGTGCTGCGTGTTTTTTTTTTTTTTGCTTTCTTGTAGTATCACGAAAAGCCATATACCCCTTATTGTTGGGCAGTTGTACAAACAAGTCCTTCGCCCTGGGCAAGAAAAATCTCTCTGCCCAGATGTTTTTAGATCATAATTTTGGTGTGTGTGTGCAACCACATGCACGTCTCAGACATGGCCAATTTGTTCAGCTGTATTTTCCGCTTTCCCTTGGATGTAAAGACCTTTGGCTCATTGAGTACAGGTGACCTGTTGTCAGTATGAAAAGTAGCAATTGCTAATGAGAAGGCCAGCTGAGATTTGAGTCCAGAGTGCTAATCATTACACAATGGAATGCGACTTCAAGTGATAGATGACCCGCCTGGTTACCGAGGACAGTCTGCTCGGTCTGATGAGGTCAAAGAGCTCTTTGGTAGCGAGAGCAAAGCGATGAACACAGGCAAACTTGCCAAAACCCAGGATCGATCAATAGACATTCAAATCTTGAGTGTAACACTCTCCAATCTGAGCCAACCACCTATTTCGGATCCGCATAGCACTCCTTTAAGTACGTCCTGCCTTATGTGGAGCGCTTAAAGGAGGGCTCGTCCGGGATTTGAACCCGGGACCTCTCGCACCCGAAGCGAGCATCATACCCCTAGACCAACGAGCCGAACAATAAAGAACAATAGTGATTTCCAGCCCGATGCGAAAGGTATTTCCACCGCCCGTATTTCCCGTTTCAATTAGCCAAAGGAACATGTATCTTTGGAGGCAATGCAAGGGAATTAGCTCAAATGGTAGAGCGCTCGCTTTGCATGCGAGAAGTAGCGGGATCAACGCCCGCATTCTCCACGTCAGTGTCTTTCGGGGCTTCCTTCTTAGCCCTCCCTATTATACCCGTCCAGGCTCACCGCTGCAAAAAAAGGTTGTTGTGTTGGGACTTGCTCATATGCTCAGTCACAAAACACCAGCAGGTGTCGCTCCTCGCTAATGCACCTCGACACATATAACAAGAGTCTCCCGTATGGTATGTGTCTAGCTTTTACCCAGAGCAACATGATGCAGGAGCTTCACTTTCAAAGACAATGGAGTTGTCTCTTGAGATTCCACAAGTTTTCTTGCATAGTTACTTGCATTTTCATTAAGCCAGTGGTCCCGTGTGCTGTGCTGCGTGTTTTTTTTTTTTTTGCTTTCTTGTAGTATCACGAAAAGCCATATATCCCTTATTGTTGGGCAGTTGTACAAACAAGTCCTTCGCCCTGGGCAAGAAAAATCTCTCTGCCCAGATGTTTTTAGATCATAATTTTGGGGGTGTGTGCAACCACATGCACGTCTCAGACATGGCCAATTTGTTCAGCTGTATTTTCCGCTTTCCCTTGGGTGTAAAGACCTTTGGCTCATTGAGTACAGGTGACCTGTTGTCAGTATGAAAAGTAGCAATTGCAAATGAGAAGGCCAGCTGAGATTTGAGTCCAGAGTGCTAATCATTACACAATGGAATGCGACTTCAAGTGATAGATGACCCGCCTGGTTACCGAGGACAGGCTGCTCGGTCTGATGAGGTCAAAGAGCTCTTTGGTAGCGAGAGCAAAGCGATGAACACAGGCAAACTTTCCCAAAACCCAGGATCGATCAATAGACATTCAAATCTTGAGTGTAACACTCTCCAATCTGAGCTAACCACCTATTTCGGATCCGCATAGCACTCCTTTAAGTACGTCCTGCCTTATGTGGAGCGCTTAAAGGAGGGCTCGTCCGGGATTTGAACCCGGGACCTCTCGCACCCGAAGCGAGAATCATACCCCTAGACCAACGAGCCGAACAATAAAGAACAATAGTGATTTCCATCCCGATGCGAAAGGTATTTCCACCGCCCGTATTTCCCGTTTCAATGAGCGAAACGAACATAAATCATTGGACACAAAGCAGGGGAATTAGCTCAAATGGTAGAGCGCTTGCTTAGCATGCAAGAAGTAGCGGGATCGACGCCCGCATTCTCCACGTCAGTGTCTTTCGGGGCTTCCTTCTTAGCCCTCCCTATTATACCCGTCCAGGCTCACCGCTGCAAAAAAAGGTTGTTGTGTTGGGACTTGCTCATATGCTCAGTCACAAAACACCAGCAGGTGTCGCTCCTCGCTAATGCACCTCGACACATATAACAAGAGTCTCCCGTATGGTATGTGTCTAGCTTTTACCCAGAGCAACATGATGCAGGAGCTTCACTTTCAAAGACAATGGAGTTGTCACTTGAGATTCCACAAGTTTTCTTGCATAGTTACTTGCATTTTCATTAAGCCAGTGGTCCCGTGTGCTGTGCTGCGTGTTTTTTTTTTTTTGCTTTCTTGTAGTATCACGAAAAGCCATATACCCCTTATTGTTGGGCAGTTGTACAAACAAGTCCTTCGCCCTGGGCAAGAAAAATCTCTCTGCCCAGATGTTTTTAGATCATAATTTTGGTGTGTGTGTGCAACCACATGCACGTCTCAGACATGGCCAATTTGTTCAGCTGTATTTTCCGCTTTCCCTTGGGTGTAAAGACCTTTGGCTCATTGAGTACAGGCGACCTGTTGTCAGTATGAAAAGTAGCAATTGCTAATGAGAAGGCCAGCTGAGATTTGAGTCCAGAGTGCTAATCATTACACAATGGAATGCGACTTCAAGTGATAGATGACCCGCCTGGTTACCGAGGACAGGCTGCTCGGTCTGATGAGGTCAAAGAGCTCTTTGGTAGCGAGAGCAAAGCGATGAACACAGGCAAACTTGCCAAAACCCAGGATCGATCAATAGACATTAAAATCTTGAGTGTAACACTCTCCAATCTGAGCTAACCACCTATTTCGGATCCGCATAGTGCTCCTTTAAGTACGTCCTGCCTTATGTGGAGCGCTTAAAGGAGGGCTCGTCCGGGATTTGAACCCGGGACCTCTCGCACCCTAAGCGAGAAACATGCCCCTAGAACAACGAGCCGAGCAATGAGGAGCGAAAGTCATTTCATGCCCGATGGGAAAGGTATTTCCACCACCTGTATGCCCCGTTTCAATTAGCCAAAGGAACATGCATCTTTGGAGGCAATGCAGGGGAATTAGCTCAAATGGTAGAGCGCTCGCTTTGCATGCGAGAAGTAGCGGGATCGACGCCCGCATTCTCCACGTCAGTGTCTTTCGGGGCTTCCTTCTTACTTCTTAGCCCTCCCTATTATACCCGTCCAGGCTCACCGCTGCAAAAAAAGGTTGTTGTGTTGGGACTTGCTCATATGCTCAGTCACAAAACACCAGCAGGTGTCGCTCCTCGCTAATGCACCTCGACACATATAACAAGAGTCTCCCGTATGGTATGTGTCTAGCTTTTACCCAGAGCAACATGATGCAGGAGCTTCACTTTCAAAGACAATGGAGTTGTCACTTGAGATTCCACAAGTTTTCTTGCATAGTTACTTGCATTTTCATTAAGCCAGTGGTCCCGTGTGCTGTGCTGCGTGTTTTTTTTTTTTTGCTTTCTTGTAGTATCACGAAAAGCCATATACCCGTTATTGTTGGGCAGTTGTACAAACAAGTCCTTCGCCCTGGGCAAGAAAAATCTCTCTGCCCAGATGTTTTTAGATCATAATTTTGGTGTGTGTGTGCAACCACATGCACGTCTCAGACATGGCCAATTTGTTCAGCTGTATTTTCCGCTTTCCCTTGGGTGTAAAGACCTTTGGCTCATTGAGTACAGGTGACCTGTTGTCAGTATGAAAAGTAGCAATTGCTAATGAGAAGGCCAGCTGAGATTTGAGTCCAGAGTGCTAATCATTACACAATGGAATGCGACTTCAAGTGATAGATGACCCGCCTGGTTACCGAGGACAGTCTGCTCGGTCTGATGAGGTCAAAGAGCTCTTTGGTAGCGAGAGCAAAGCGATGAACACAGGCAAACTTGCCAAAACCCAGGATCGATCAATAGACATTCAAATCTTGAGTGTAACACTCTCCAATCTGAGCCAACCACCTATTTCGGATCCGCATAGCACTCCTTTAAGTACGTCCTGCCTTATGTGGAGCGCTTAAAGGAGGGCTCGTCCGGGATTTGAACCCGGGACCTCTCGCACCCGAAGCGAGCATCATACCCCTAGACCAGAGGTCACTAACAGGCGGACCGCGGTCCGGGTCCGGACCCAGAAGTCATCCCATACGGACCCGGACCTACAGCCAAAAATATAACGTTATGATGTAAAAACTGGCGGGGCGCTTCTATTTCATCGGCGCAGCTGTTGTAGTCTTTACGGTAGTGGTAGTGGAAACGCACAGACCAATTGCATGCGAGTGAAGCCATCCCACGTGATACCGCTCAGCCAATCAAGTCTGGTAAACATTGCGACTCGACAGTGCAGACAGATGAGAAAGTTGCGGCAAGTTACACATGAAAAGACGGTAGAAAGAAAATAAGATAGCGAGCACTGTAGTGTATGTAATCAAAAGGAGAGATACAGACGACTGCGCCGGAGAAAGAGAGAGAAACAGGCGAGTGAGACGGAGAAAGAGAAACAGACGAGAGAAATAGACAAGTGAAGAAGAGAGAGAGAAACAGGCGAGTGAGACGGAGAAAGAGAGAGAAATAGACAAGTGAAGAAGAAAGAGAGAAACAGGCGAGTGAGACGGAGAAAGAGAGAGAAATAGACAAGTGAAGAAGAGAGAGAGAAACAGGCGAGTGAGACGGAGAAAGAGAGAGAAATAGACAAGTGAAGAAGAAAGAGAGAAACAGGCGAGTGAGACGGAGAAAGAGAGAGAAATAGACAAGTGAAGAAGAAAGAGAGAAACAGGCGAGTGAGACGGAGAAAGAGAGAGAAATAGACAAGTGAAGAAGAAAGAGAGAAACAGGCGAGTGAGACGGAGAAAGAGAGAGAAATAGACAAGTGAAGAAGAAAGAGAGAAACAGGCGAGTGAGACGGAGAAAGAGAGAGAAATAGACAAGTGAAGAAGAAAGAGAGAAACAGGCAAGTGAGACGAAGGGAGAGAAAAATAAGGAACAAATGGCGCTCTCTAAAAAAAGAAAAGTGGACAGCGAAAATAGAGCATTTAATCCAGAATGGACAGATTCATTTATGTTCATACTTCCCACTGGTAGCACTAAACCAGTGTGTCTCATATGTTCTGAAACCGTGGCTCTTATTAAAAGTGGCAATGTGAAACGCCATTATGAGACAAAACATAAAGGTTATGAACAAACATACCCACTCAAATCTGAAGGGAGATCACAGAAAATAAGTAGTCTCCGAGCCCAATATGAGCAGTCCACCAGGATCCTGAGCCACACATTCACTGCCCAACAACGTGCTCATGAGTGTTCCCTCAGAGTTGCTTGGATTTTGGGTCAACACAAAAAGCCATTTACTGATGGAGGGGTTGTCAAAGAATGCATGACTGCAGTAGCTGAAACACTACTTGAGGGAAAACAAAAACAAGAACTTTGTGATAAAATAAAGCAAATACCCATGTCAGCATCATCTGCCACAAAGAAAAGCCAAATATTAGCTCAGGAAGTGCTAACCCAGCTAGATGAAGCCGTGCATAAGGCATCGTGTGTAAGCTTAGCTGTGGATGAGTCTACTGACATGTGTGATAATGCTCAGCTGTTAGTGTATGTAAGGTTTTACAACACAGACCAGAAAGCATTCTGCGAAGACCTGTTAGGTGTCACTCCCCTTCAGACCAGTACAAGAGGAGAAGACATCTACCTGGCCATAAAAGAGATGTTAACAAAGAGAGGAATAAAGCCAAAACAAGTGGTTTCAATAACCACAGATGGAGCCCCTGCTATGGTAGGAAGAGAAAAAGGAGCTGTAGCAAGACTGAAAGAGGACAATCCTGAGCTCAAAGCTTATCATTGCATCATTCATCAATCTGTCCTCTGCGCCTCCCTGTCAGAGGAGCATGCTGAGGTGATGAATACAATGATGAAAATGATCAATTTTCTCAGGGCATCCTCTTCCTACCAGCATCGCATGCTTAGGGAATTCCTCAGAGAAGTTGATGCCAATGCTGATGATCTTTTGCTGCACAACAATGTGAGATGGCTCAGCAAAGGCAGGGTGTTAGCACGCTTTTGGTCCATCAGGAGGGAAGTAGCATATTTTTTGACAGAGCTAGTAAGTCAGAAAGCAGCACAGTTTTCACTATTTTTAGAAAACAAGAAACAGATGGATAATGTGGCCTTTTTGGTTGATATCACTTCACATCTGAATGAACTGAACTTAAGGCTACAGGGCAAGGACAATTCAATTTGTGAACTGATGACAGCTGTCCGCTCCTTTCAAAGGAAACTTGAGGTGTTCAAGGAAGACCTGCAGGGAGACTGTGTACACTTCCCAGCAGTGCAGGATCAGGTTCAAGGACAGAGAGATGTGTCTTCCTTTGTTGACTTTATTGATAAGCTGATTTTAAACTTCAGCAACCGTTTCGACAGCTTCAGGTTTGGACAGCAGCTCACCATGTTCATTCAGAACCCATTTCTCATCACAGATGTCATGGAGTTCTCAAAGGAAGTCACACAGCACTTTAAATGGGTAAATGCTGGGCCTCTCCAGATGCAATTGGTTGATCTCCAAGCAGATGTGGCTCTGAAAGAGCAGTTTGTAAGAAGTGACTCTTCCACATTCTGGCTTCAAATGGTCCCTGAGACAGCTTTCCCAGGTCTGAGGAAAGTTGCTCTACACATCTTGACCATGTTTTGCTCCACATACAACTGCGAGGCAGCTTTCTCAACAATGAACATAATCAAGACTAAATATCGTTCCAGGCTCACCAATGAGCACCTTCACATGTGTATGAGAATTGCCCTGACTCCATTCAAACCCAGGTTTAAAATCCTGGCAAGACAAGCTAGAGCTCAATTCTCTCACTGAGCAAAAAGTGGGGAGTGGGATATAAGAAAGTTATACTCTAAAACTGTTAAATTGTTAAGATATGTTGAGATTAATTATTTGTAAAATTGGTTACGATTGTTAATTCAATATGTAAAACAGAAAAGGAGAAATTCAAGCTTTTCCTCCCTTTATTTTATTTGTCTAAAGTTAAGCACTTTATTTGAACATACACAATTTTCACATTTAATTTATTTTCCCTTATTTCGGAATACAGTCCTACTTTTATTTTGTTAATGAGAGAACATTATACATATCTACAGTCATGCATACATGTTCAGTTCTATGTTACATGACAATAAATATTGTCAAAACGTTTTTGAATTGTACTGAATTCATTTGATTTGGTAGTCAGTTATTTATTACATGCACATGCTGATACAACTACTAGGCTACTTAAATATATAAGCTATCATACTACCTAGTTAGACATTATGATATTCTGGACCTTTGCTTCAATAAATTTTCTCTAACTGGACCTCTTCAAATATTAGTTAAATACCCCTGCCCTAGACCAACGAGCCGAACAATAAAGAACAATAGTGATTTCCAGCCCGATGCGAAAGGTATTTCCACCGCCCGTATTTCCCGTTTCAATGAGCGAAACGAACATAAATCATTGGACACAAAGCAGGGGAATTAGCTCAAATGGTAGAGCGCTTGCTTAGCATGCAAGAAGTAGCGGGATCGACGCCCGCATTCTCCACGTCAGTGTCTTTCGGGGCTTCCTTCTTAGCCCTCCCTATTATACCCGTCCAGGCTCACCGCTGCAAAAAAAGGTTGTTGTGTTGGGACTTGCTCATATGCTCAGTCACAAAACACCAGCAGGTGTCGCTCCTCGCTAATGCACCTCGACACATATAACAAGAGTCTCCCGTATGGTATGTGTCTAGCTTTTACCCAGAGCAACATGATGCAGGAGCTTCACTTTCAAAGACAATGGAGTTGTCACTTGAGATTCCACAAGTTTTCTTGCATAGTTACTTGCATTTTCATTAAGCCAGTGGTCCCGTGTGCTGTGCTGCGTGTTTTTTTTTTTTTGCTTTCTTGTAGTATCACGAAAAGCCATATACCCCTTATTGTTGGGCAGTTGTACAAACAAGTCCTTCGCCCTGGGCAAGAAAAATCTCTCTGCCCAGATGTTTTTAGATCATAATTTTGGTGTGTGTGTGCAACCACATGCACGTCTCAGACATGGCCAATTTGTTCAGCTGTATTTTCCGCTTTCCCTTGGATGTAAAGACCTTTGGCTCATTGAGTACAGGTGACCTGTTGTCAGTATGAAAAGTAGCAATTGCTAATGAGAAGGCCAGCTGAGATTTGAGTCCAGAGTGCTAATCATTACACAATGGAATGCGACTTCAAGTGATAGATGACCCGCCTGGTTACCGAGGAAAGGCTGCTCGGTCTGATGAGGTCAAAGAGCTCTTTGGTAGCGAGAGCAAAGCGATGAACACAGGCAAACTTCCCAAAACCCAGGATCGATCAATAGACATTCAAATCTTGAGTGTAACACTCTCCAATCTGAGCTAACCACCTATTTCGGATCCGCATAGCGCTCCTTTAAGTACGTCCTGCCTTGTGTGGAGCGCTTAAAGGAGGGCTCGTCCGGGATTTGAACCCGGGACCTCTCGCACCCAAAGCGAGAATCATACCCCTAGACCAACGAGCCGAACAATAAAGAACAATAGTGATTTCCAGCCCGATGCGAAAGGTATTTCCACCGCCCGTATTTCCCGTTTCAATGAGCGAAACGAACATAAATCATTGGACACAAAGCAGGGGAATTAGCTCAAATGGTAGAGCGCTCGCTTTGCATGCGAGAAGTAGCGGGATCGACGCCCGCATTCTCCACGTCAGTGTCTTTCGGGGCTTCCTTCGTACTTCTTAGCCCTCCATATAATACCCGTCAAGGCTCACCGGTGCAAAAAAAGGTTGTTGCGTTGGGACTTGCTCAAATGCTCAGTCACAAAACACAAGCAGGTTTCGTTCCTCTTTAATGCACCTCGACACAAGTTTCCTAGCAGCCTTACTTGCATTTTCATTAAGCCAGTGGTCCTGTGTGCTGTGGTGCGAGTTTTTTGAAAAGCGATATCCCCCTCATTGTTGGGCAGTTGTCAGAAGAAGTACTTATTTCGGCAGAGGTTGGTAACCAACTGAGCTAACCGGCCGAGGGTCCCATTCAGTCACATTATGGAATTGCATAGCGCTCCTTTAAGTACGTCCAGTCTTATGTGGAAAGCTTAAAGCAGGGCTCGTCCGGGATTTGAACCCAGGACCTCTCGCACCCTAAGCGAGAATCATGCCCCTAGAACAACGAGCCGAGCGATGAGGAGCGAAAGTCATTTCCTGCCCGATGGGAAAGGTATTTCCACCACCTGTATGCCCCGTTTCAATTAGGCAAAGGAACATGCATCTTTGGAGGCAATGCACGGGAATTAGCTCAAATGGTAGAGCGCTCGCTTTGCATGCGAGAAGTAGCGGGATCGACGCCCGCATTCTCCACGTCAGTGTCTTTCGGGGCTTCCTTCTTAGCCCTCCCTATTATACCCGTCCAGGCTCACCGCTGCAAAAAAAGGTTGTCGTGTTGGGACTTGCTCATATGCTCAGTCACAAAACACCAGCAGGTGTCGCTCCTCGCTAATGCACCTCGACACATATAACAAGAGTCTCCCGTATGGTATGTGTCTAGCTTTTACCCAGAGCAACATGATGCAGGAGCTTCACTTTCAAAAACAATGGAGTTGTCACTTGAGATTCCACAAGTTTTCTTGCAGAGTTACTTGCATTTTCATTAAGCCAGTGGTCCCGTGTGCTGTGCTGCGTGTTTTTTTTTTTTTTGCTTTCTTGTAGTATCACGAAAAGCCATATACCCGTTATTGTTGGGCAGTTGTACAAACAAGTCCTTCGCCCTGGGCAAGAAAAATCTCTCTGCCCAGATGTTTTTAGATCATAATTTTGGTGTGTGTGTGCAACCACATGCACGTCTCAGACATGGCCAATTTGTTCAGCTGTATTTTCCGCTTTCCCTTGGGTGTAAAGACCTTTGGCTCATTGAGTACAGGTGACCTGTTGTCAGTATGAAAAGTAGCAATTGCTAATGAGAAGGCCAGCTGAGATTTGAGTCCAGAGTGCTAATCATTACACAATGGAATGCGACTTCAAGTGATAGATGACCCGCCTGGTTACCGAGGAAAGGCTGCTCGGTCTGATGAGGTCAAAGAGCTCTTTGGTAGCGAGAGCAAAGCGATGAACACAGGCAAACTTGCCAAAACCCAGGATCGATCAATAGACATTCAAATCTTGAGTGTAACACTCTCCAATCTGAGCTAACCACCTATTTCGGATCCGCATAGCGCTCCTTTAAGTACGTCCTGCCTTGTGTGGAGCGCTTAAAGGAGGGCTCGTCCGGGATTTGAACCCGGGACCTCTCGCACCCAAAGCGAGAATCATACCCCTAGACCAACGAGCCGAACAATAAAGAACAATAGTGATTTCCAGCCCGATGCGAAAGGTATTTCCACCGCCCGTATTTCCTGTTTCAATGAGCGAAATGAACATAAATGATTGGACACAAAGCAGGGGAATTAGCTCAAATGGGAGAGCGCTAGCTTAGCATGCAAGAAGTAGCGGGATCGACGCCCGCATTCTCCACGTCAGTGTCTTTCGGGGCTTCCTTCGTACTTCTTAGCCCTCCATATAATACCCGTCGAGGCTCACCGGTGCAAAAAAAGGTTGTTGCGTTGGGACTTGCTCATATGCTCAGTCACAAAACACCAGCAGGTGTCGCTCCTCGCTAATGCACCTCGACACATATAACAAGAGTCTCCCGTATGGTATGTGTCTAGCTTTTACCCAGAGCAACATGATGCAGGAGCTTCACTTTCAAAGACAATGGAGTTGTCACTTGAGATTCCACAAGTTTTCTTGCAGAGTTACTTGCATTTTCATTAAGCCAGTGGTCCCGTGTGCTGTGCTGCGTGTTTTTTTTTTTTGCTTTCTTGTAGTATCACGAAAAGCCATATACCCCTTATTGTTGGGCAGTTGTACAAACAAGTCCTTCACCCTGGGCAAGAAAAATCTCTCTGCCCAGATGTTTTTAGATCATCATTTTGGTGTGTGTGTGCAACCACATGCACGTTTTGATGGTTATAGATAGGGATGGTATCGTTACGATTTTAACGGTATTACTACTAACATTACTAAGATGTTTTTCTAAGACTCTGTCTCTGTCCATGTCTTTCAGAAGATGGTGAAATATGCAGTTGTCGCTGTAGTAGGTGATTTTTTAACTGGAATTATTATTTACAATTATTAGAAATGTAAATACAACCTTGAATCTGCCCCAAAGTCATCTTTGTTTCTCTCTATTTTTATTTTTTTTAATCTGCTCCTGGCCTACAAGACCACCACTGGTTCGGCACCACCTTATCTTCACTCCCTAATGCAGACATATGTACCCGCCAGATCCCTACGCTCTGCAAACGAACGGCATCTTGTGGTGCTATCCCATAAAGGTAAAAAATCTCTCTCGCGCACCTTCTCCGGATCTGTTCCACCTGTGTGGAATAATCTGCCCGCTGCTACAAAATCTGCAGATTCTGTAGCCATCTTTAAGAAACACTACTGAAAACACATCTCTTCTGCCAACATCTTACTGATCTGTTCTGACTCTATTTTCTTCTCTACTCTAAAAAAAAAATGTATGAAGTATGAATGTAAGAAGTATGAATGAATGGTTCTGTATACTGTGTTAGGCTATATGAGACTACCCAGCTAGCAGAAGTTTGTTATAAGAACGTTCCTTAGATGTTTTTCATGTTTTTGAAAACGTTATAATAACATTCAAAATGTCTAGTTTTTGTTATGTTTTAAGAATGTTCCCAGCTAACAAAAGTCACCATCATGGTGATCAGTGTTTCTTTGAGCTGGTATCTTGACCCATTACCCTCATGTGTGAGATGTATTGGTAAGATATAACTGTACATGTAATGTACTGTTGTCATAGCAATCCAATCAGAATCTGATCTAAAGGAGATCGTAAATGGGCATTAAAATTGCTGTTATTTGGTGGTTAGATTAATGGATCTAATCTGATTGATTGATATGCATTTGATTTTAGAAGAAAATGTTCGATTGTGTTTTGTTTGCAATTTGTTGTCTACAAGTGTCTGCCGGATGTGTATACAAATATAAACTTATCCTACATAATGACTCTGACAAACACAGACATCAAGAGTCAGGGTATGAATCTCAACAATGGTGACAACCAACCAAACAAAACTTCATGGTGCAATGCATGCTGGGTAAATTCTTAGTACAAAACTTGTTCATGAAACCCAGCATGCATTTCACTAGATCTTTTTTCAGAATTGGTTTGTTGATTGTCACCATTGATGAGATTCATATCCTGATTCTTTAAGTCTGTCTTTGTCTAGACATTGCTGTGGTTTTTAAAACCCTTTTTACACAAATCTAATAGACTTTGAAACACAGTTACTTCCCTAAGAGTAAAATATTCTTTCAGGATCAAGAGTACCATTTACAATTGATGTCTATACTGTAGAACGAACTGCAGGAAGTAAATGCTATATTTGATTAGCTTTCCCATTGATTTGCTATAACTACAGTACATGACCTGCACAGAGTTAGTAACCATCAAATGCTCTCATATACGAGAGATGAAGGGACAAGAGACCAACTCAAAGAAACACTGATCACCATGATGGTGACTTTTGTTAGCTGGGAACATTCTTAAAACACAACAAAAACTAGACATTTTGAATGTTTTTAAAACGTTTTCAAAAACATGAAAAACATCTAAGGAACGTTCTTATAACAAACGTCTGCTAGCTGGGTAGTCTTCTTTTGATTGCACTTATGCTTTTGTTGTACTTATGCTGTCCTAATTGCTTCCATTATCTACCCCACTTGTAAGTCGCTTTGGATAAAAGCGTCTGCTAAATGACTAAAGTAAATGTTTAATTACCCTGCCGAGATCTTCAAATGCCACCGCATATGATACCATATTTAGTTTAAGTAGCATTAAGTAGCACAGTAGCCTTAGTGACATTTAGTCAGTGATTCTTTGGTTCAAAAACATACAGTTCACTCCACTTTGACTGAACTTACCTGCACTGAAAAAAACTGGCAGAGGACCACCAAGTGAATGGCTCCTTTTATCTCCAATTCATACCAGGATGTTGTAAACACCAGAAATATGCTGGCCCTTTTCACTGCCGCCTGACAGATGAGTAATTCACTTTTCCCTTTACACAATGTAAAAAATTACATATTTACATTTTTGGAATCATAAGTAGCATAAGCATGCTTGCTCCACCACATCTTTAAACCTGGAGTTGCTGTAAAGAAATTATAAGAATTCAGCGCTTGGACTTCTTTTCATGAATAGTATTTGACATTTAAAAAGTACTTATAGTATATTTATACAATATATAAATATATTGTACATAGTATATTGCCAAATGTAACGCAGCATGCTTTATTTATAATATATTTTATTAACAAAGTATTACATTTTAAATCGCTAGTGCTAGTTTTTTCTTCAAGAGTATACAGAAATATAATTGTAATAATTAATTTAAGTATTAAATATAATACTTCGATAACATCTGATTCTTCATTTCAAAAGTGCATTAATTGGGATGCAAATAAATGATAATGATAAATGTATTAGTAAATTAATGTCACGCAAATACCTAACCAAGACCATGCAGGACTTTTATTTTGGAACGTATTCCACCACAGGCAAGATTGGGTCAGGAATACGAATTATTATTAATAAAAATTAAATTGTGGAGCTCTGTAATTATAATTATAACTAGTAAGAATTTAATAAGAGAGCTCTATAAAATGAATTATTACTAGTAAGTATGAAATTAGAGTTCCCGATTGTGGCAGTACGAGGAAGTGAAGAGGCGGGGATTGATATTTGGGATAGCCAATCAGCGATCAGTGCTGGCTATTTAGATGTGGTTGGCAGCAGCCGGTAATGCGTCACATCCGGATCTTTCCCTGTGGGTGTTTGTGTGCGGTAGTTACAGGTGTGTGCTGCTAAGCATGTCGCAGCCTTCTCTTCCTTCATCAGTTTTTCCTCGGTGTTGACATTGTTTGTTGCATCCTAGCCTGTCCTTTTTCGTCCGGTATGTCGCTCACGTTGCTATGGTGGATTTATTGACTGCTCTAAATTCAGGTATGTAAACATATTTAATAGTTAACTCATCGAGGCTTACCAGTGGCGAGGGGTTTAAATGTCTAGTCCCTGTACTCCAGTTTAGTAACGGGGCGGGTGAAGACTGTGTGTCCTGACCTGTGAACGGTGTGCAGTTAATTGACGTGGTTTGGTAAGTCACTAACGGATGATTCGGGGGAAATCCTAGCGGCGGATGATGGTTATTTCTAATAACAATGTGTATTCATGTCACAGGATCCTCCCTTTTCTCCTCCTTGGAGTTCTCTCGTTCTCCCGTTGTTTCCCTTTCGTTGTCCTGGATTGTTAGATTCTACAGTGAGTTGTTTTGCCGTTGAAGCTACTGCTATGGCACACCCGGCGCTGTGAGCGCTACCTCCGGATCTTTTGCCGTTAGGGCTACTTGAGAGCTACTGCTGTTGTACACTCGGCGTGGTGATCGCTGCCTCGGGATCTTCACCGCTAAAGTTACGTGAGACTGCTGCTATTGGATACTCGGCGCTGTTTTTGCCGCTAAGCTAAGGCTAATTAAAGCTACTGATACTGAACTCCCGGTGTTGTGCCGAAAAATGTACCCCTGCCAGATTAAGCACCCCCTTCAAACACACGCTGTCTGATTGGCTAATTCTAACCACTCCCCTCCCCACACATCATCCTAACCCCTCCCCTAACACCTAATCCTCACCCTAACCATTGTGGGGATGAGGGGGTGCATAATCTGGCAGGGGTGCATTTTTCAGCATAACACCGGCGCCGTGGTCGCTGTCTCTGGGTTAGGGAGGCTCTAAGGAGGCTTCCTTTTCCACTGACCACCTGCTATGCCGTGTTGGTCCTCGTAACTGTGGTTATTGTAATTTACGTATGGTTTGATTTTTTGCTTTTTGTTTTACTTTGTATAATTCCTTTTTTGTTTCTTTTTCTTTTCACTCATTTAGTTTCAAGTTATTGAATGGGTAGTGTTTGTTTCGTTGTTTATTATTTTCTTTCAGGAGCTGGGGTCCCACGGGTGGAAGGTCCCTAATGGTGGTGGTGCTACAAGGTTTGCCGTGTTGTGTGACCTGTGTGATTGTGTGATTTGGATTCACGGGTAGTACGTGCTTTAGCACAATCAGTACGGTCGATCTTCCCTGTAGTGGATACCCCAGCCCTGTGTAAATGAGTGTTTAATTTCTTCATGTAATTATTGTGTTTAAACGTTTGTTTATTCTTTTTGGTTTATTGATTTCTTTTGTTATATGCTATGGTATGCGTGGCCCATTAAATCGGGTTGCTGGTATTGACCGGTTCTGCCTAAGCCGAGCTGTTTTTATTGTCTTTTATGCTAATGTCAATGTAATAAAATTCATTGTTTTTTTACTGGATACCCATGATCTCGGCCTACCTCAATTTATGAAGAGAACGAATCTGTGTGATCTTAGCTTGTGGGGTTTACCTTTAGTTCCTGGGTTTAACCCTCCCGGGTGGCGTAGTCGGATCTTGTAGTGATAGATGAACGGGTTCGTTTGAGAACCGGCCCCATCATCGCCCCGCCACACAAGGAGTCCAGAGGTCATCAGTCTAAGCTCCGGTTCTGGCCTGATGTTCTTCCCTGTTCACCGAAACGCTCGTGATGATGGGCAATCCACCTGATGATAACAACAGCCACAACTACAGTCATCCAGAACCAGACTCAAATTGGACAGTTTTTTTCTATTCCCATAACTTTTCTTTTCACTAATCAGTTACTTATCACCCACTTATATCTGTATAATCTTACAGTTGCCAGTAGTAATTTTATCTGGTATATTAAAGTACTGCTTCAATGACAGAGGAAAATTGTCTCTCCCGATTGAGTCTGTGCTCTCCCAAGATTTTTCTCTGTTCTTATAAATATATACATTTAAAGTGGAGTTTTGGTTCCTTCCCACTGTCGCTGCTGACTTATTCACAGGGAGAATGCTGATTTTGCTTAATCTATAAATATAAACGACTAACATAAATGTTGACATGCTTTGACATATAAATTGTATATATATATATATACAATGCTCAAAAGAATTAAGGGATCACTTAGTCATCACAGCTTAACACCATACCTCCATCCATTTTCTTATGCTTATCCCGAGCCACCTCAGCTGTCCCCTCTCGATATATCCGTCTGTCAATCTTCCGTTCCATCATTCCCTCACTCGTGAACAAGACTTGAACTCCTCCACTTGAGGCAGGGACTCTCCACCCACCTGATGTGGGCCAGCCACCCTTTTCCGACTGAGAACCAAGGCCTCAGATTTGGATGTGCTGATTCTTAACACCAAATTAGTTAATTTACAGAAATACTGATCAACCCAGTAAGGAAGCATAAGTGATTGTGAACCAATTTTACTTGTTTTGGTGCAAATAAAAATAACAACAGGTATACTGGAGAGGACACAGCAATGGTGGTCTGAGGAGGATCATCCAAAGAGGGTCACATAGACATCCACATGTAATGAAGTAAGGGGATGAAATCCATAGATCTGTTGTCAGATCTTATGCTGGTGCAGTGCAGAGCTCTCCTGTTGCATGTTAATGCCTGGCCTCATGCAACCAGACTATGTAGATAGTTTCTAGATGTTGAAGGCATTGATGCCATTGACTGGTCCTCAAGTTCCCCACACCTAAATCCAGTTGAGAACCTCTAGAATCTCATGTATCCAAAACCGTAACGTACCACCATGGACTTTCCAGGAGCTCACTTATGCTTGATCCAAGTCTTTGAGGAGATTCCCCAGGACACCATGTGTCATCTCATCAGTAGAATGCCCAGACATTGTTGTAAGTTCATACGGGCATATGGGGCCATGCACATTACTGACTAATGTAACTGAAGTCAAACTTGGTGGTTGATGGAGTTCTTATTCAATCTGAGTAACGATCACTGCCGTTGTAAGATGCTAAAGGTCACCCTCACATTCTGTCCTATTATCATAAAATCATTGTATATAAAAACTTTATTTATTTTTATTAATTACAAAAGACAAATACCTTGATGTTAGTTCTTTAAATCAAATCCAAAGAGAATATACCAAAATTCAACTCAAGGGGCAATTTTTGATGAGGTCTTCAGGATTTTCTCACAGGATACTTCTCAAAGAAATATGTGGAGTTGTTGCCAGTTTGATCATGTTTTCATGAGATTTTACAAATATGTGATGGAAAAAGACATTAATATATTAAAAAAAAACTAGACTTATCTTACGAAGTTTGGTTTAGGTCTTGCACATTTGTCACACCACAACTAGAGGCTCTCCAGGCTGCTTTACTGCACCCTTGACCATTTCTCATGGCTGTGAATTACATGTAATAATCTTATGATTATGTTCAGTTCCAATATTTGACATTTATATATGACCCTGCCTCTGAAAACAAAGCTAAGCATTTTTATTAGTTAAACCAGATAGCACAGGTATGTCTGCTAAAGCACTTGAGATCTGCAGAACATCTGTTTAAAAGCATCTGCTTAACATCTTACAAAAGAGCTGTTGTACATCCATTCTAAATTATAAACATCTTACGGACATCTTTTAGATGTCTATATTACATTGGACAGAAGACGTCTCAGAGATGTATGGCAGATGAGCAAACAGTCTCTGCCAGATGTCCTGCAGATGTCTTCACGAGACATATCTCCTAAATCATTATTTTTTTTACCCTAAGGACCTCCTATTATATTTTTGTCATTCAAGCTTTCTGCATTTCTCTTTTCTAATTAATTTAGTAAAGTAAGATCAGATTTGTAGTTCTGCAGTTTGAACTCTTAAAAGAACCACAATACACAGCACATGATTCCTCTCACTGTAAACTGTTTTTTTTCTCTGAAAGTCCCTTTGAGAACAGCCACCCCTGCTGTTCTATTTCTACCATGACACAACCTGACATAATTAGCTGACATTGACAGCGTTTCCTGTAATATAAAAATCTGTATCTTAAACATACAGTCTTTATTTATGTTGAGGATCATGCTGAAAACTGAAGCACCAATGTCAGGATAACAGTCAAGAACCCTAACACTGCTGAGACACAGACAAGGATGACTCAATAATCTATTTAACATGTTTTACTCAAATATCTGCACAGTTGGTTTCAAATCAAATGTTTATTGGAATATTTGTGTGTCCCACGTTTATACAGAAACACATTTGTAACTATAGAACAACAATAAAATTACAGAATTAGTGTGTTAAAACAATCAAATTATTAAATTTAAGTTCCAACATAATTTATTTGTACATTTAAAAAAATTGAAAGTTTAATTTCAGTTCACCCTTCATAATCTCAATTTCTACTTTCATTTGTATTGAAACATTTAATTTAAAAGCATCAGATTTGAAATGTCGGGATTTAAAGGTTCAACGGTATACTACAGTTAACACACCCATAAAACATATAGAATATAAGAACATCCTACTTTCGCTCACATTGTTACATGTATCATGTTCAATCATACGTAAATAAAACAAAAAAATATTTTTTATAAATACAGTTTTGTCTATTTGGTAATTTAGTTTGTCTGCATTTTCAGCCAATAGGCTAAAATAATATGATTTCTAAACATAATAGAACTATAATATCCTAAATAGTTATATATAAGGCCTAAGTTTCTTGCCTCAGGATCATCATCTTAATC
Source organism: Triplophysa dalaica (assembly GCF_015846415.1). NCBI lineage: Eukaryota > Metazoa > Chordata > Actinopteri > Cypriniformes > Nemacheilidae > Triplophysa > Triplophysa dalaica. The sequence goes on along the minus strand of NC_079546.1, from coordinate 20,644,887 downwards.
TTTTCTACGACCGGGGAACTGCGTTGCTGTTCGCTTAATGCTCCAGTGCTGAATATCACTGTGCATGTGTTTGGGGGCTTCAATAAACCGGAACATTATCTAGATGCAGTTGATCGTGGGAGCCAGTACTGTTTCACATTCAAAGCCAACGTAATGACATTATCGGTCTGGAGAGCCAATGGTGTCGATGCTGACGTAATTCTTCATCTGGCCGCAATTTCTGAACGTCTCTTGTTCACCAGATCGGAGATTTACGGCAGACGGTGACTGCTTTTGCATCTGTTTCTCATACAAACCGATCGTTTGAAACCCAAAGGGGTCCCCTGCACTGACCGAGCATCTATATGTGACGAGTCGGGAGTGAGAATGTGTTGCTCACATTGAGTAATTTCTCTAAATGATCTTAATATGTCTTTCTCAGCTAAAACCTCATTAAAACAATCATTAAATTATTATATTATAATATAAAGATGATCATGTGCTCAATCAGACGTTTGAACAGTCTTTCTGCTTTTCTTCATGTTCATGTTTTGGTGTGAAAACATTTCCATCAGACTGCACTTTCCATGTCACTGTCGTGTCCTTCACCAACCCACGATTCTTCAGTTTCTGATTTATCTGAAGAACACAATTCTTTATTACACACACACACTCTTAAAGTCTTTCCACAGCACACGCGATAGAGTAAAGCGAATGTTCGACAACGGAATAAAAAATAGCTCCCTAAGAATGGTTTCTTACTGTCCACGAGCATTCACGGTCCACACAAGGTTTTTGAAGTTCATTTAATAAAATTTGTAAGGAGCTTGATCAAGTAACCCTGTGAACCTTGATGAGCACCTCCATTCTTTTTTCAATAACAGCACAGGTATGTGTGTAAGATCTCTGCTAAAGATCTGGAAAACATCTGCTGTGTAAAAACATCTAATGAACGTCTTAGAAAGGGCATTTTTCCATCCATTCTTAATCATAAACATCTTACAGACATAGCCTAGATGTCTATGACAACGGACTGCAGACGTCTTAGAGTCGTATTGCAGATGAGTGAAAAGCCATATATAATGTCTTGCAGGGGTAAATGCAGACATCGGACGTCAGGGAGGGCTTGAGGTCAAATCTGCATCACTTTGAGCAGATGAAAATGCATAAATGTCACATCATATTGTAGAATGTGTCACCTTCCTTGCGTCATGTACTACACTGAGGACTGTTTGTGTCTCAGTTTTTAACATAGATACATAAATGCTCACCCACTGTAAGATGGTCTCCATCACTGCTGGATCTTTTACATTCGACCCAGATTTCACCTCCAGTCTCACAATCTGCCTTGTGGTTTCTGTTGGAACATTACAAATGTTTAAAGTCGACCGCTATTTATCTCCGGCCTGAAACGAATGTAGCGATTGTCTTTTTTTTCTGTATCGTGACGTATACCCGAGTGAAACGACTTCTGAAATGAGAACAAAAATGTAGGCCGGGACTTGATTTCATTCACCGACAACTGATTGGCTCAGGAGTGCCATTCCTCCTAAACCGGAAGTGAACAGAGGTCATTTCGAGAGGTGAAGGAGGTTAATCGTTTTGATCAAAGATTACAAGTGCAATTTTTTTTAAATAATGATCTTCACGAATGAATAATTTCTAATAAATACTTCACCACTGAGTAAAACAGTGCAGCAGCTATATCACCCTTTAGCCCAAGAATGCTTGGCCACTGAAGTTAAGCAGGGCTGAGCCTTGTTGGTACCTTGATGGGAGACCCCTGGGAAATCTAAGTTGCTGCAGGAAGAGGTATTATTGAGACAATCAGGGGGTGCTCACCCTGTGGTCTGTATGGGTCCTAATGCCCTGATATAGTGATGGGACACTACCCTGAAATAAGCACCGTCCTTTGGATGACACATTAGACCTAGCTCCTGACTCCCTGTGGTCATTAAAGATCCCATGGCACTTCTCGTAAAAGAGTAGGGGTGTGACCCCGGTGTCCTGGCCAGATTCCCTCCACTGGCGCTTGTCAATCATGGCCTCATAGTAATCACTCTATAAGAATAATAATGGTTCTAACTCTCCTCTCAACCTTTAGCTTGTGTGTGGTGACCACACTAGCGCCGCTGTACTTCGGCTGCCGTCGCATCATCCAGGTGGATGCTGGTCACTGGTGGTGGATGAGGAAAGAACCCCCTTATGTGATTGTAAAGCACTTTGGGTGTACAGCAATACACATTAAATGGCTATATAAATACCTCAATCATTCATAAAACAGACTCCTGAGATAGGCACAGGCTCCCCGTGACCCGAGGTAGTTTGGATAAGCGGTAGAAAATGGAATGGAATGGAATTCATAAAACAACTTGAATGATCACTTTTTACATTTTATGTTAGAATCCTCACATTGGCTGTAAAACATTTTCCTTGAAACAATGGAGGGGAAGGTAAATTAAAGGGTCATAACAATATACTTTAGGTGAAAGAAGATATTTAGCAAAAGTTGAGGCCAATGGACAATATGACATCTGATAGGAGACCTCTGATGATGTTGCTTTTTATGAGGTTTTGTGAGGATCTGCTCACCTTCATGACACATAAAGGTGCGAAGAATTGTGCAAGGTAAATCATTCCATTTTCCCTGCTCATTCATTCTGAACCCTGCACAGTCTTCAGAAACACTGCCATAATGAAAACTAGGTTCACCAGAGTCCCAGTATCTGAAGGCTGAGTCACTGTTATCTGACCACTCGAACAAGTCTCTGAACAGACCAATCCACACAGATCTCTGAGGATCATTAATGATGTTGTGGATCAGTTGATTGTCAGTCGGGTTCCTCACACTGGTCAGATCAGTATGATTCATTCTGCAGAAACTCTGAGCGTCTCTCCATGTTTTAGAAGTTTCAATGATGTATGCTTTAATGCTGTCTGTTGAAGAAAATAAAGATTCATGGTGTTGTTAAGGGGATAGTTCACAGATATACAGTACGAATGTAAGTAAATTACGAACAAATTTTCATATTTAGGTAAAACAAATATTTGAACTGTGATATTTGTTAAGTTAACATATGCACACAAGTTTTGTTAAGTGAAGGTTTGCTGTCACTCGCCATTGTAGCAGATAAAACCTGACTTTACATTACAGTCCTGCTGACGCCATGTTCCATTCCTCATAACAGCACAATTGTACAAGCTGTTTGTTGGTTCACTGAGCCAGTTCAGATATTTCACAGGATCACCCAGAGACCACTTCCATTTATAAACACCTGTATTCCTCAATCCAATCCAGACCTCTGCCAGATTGTTATTCACAATGTTCATCAGCTCGTTCATATGGTTCATGTCGTTGACTGTGGCCAGATCTGTGTATTTCTCTCTGCAGTATCTCTGAGCTTCAGTCCAGTTCCTTATAATGTTTATGTAGTAATACTGGTTCTGAATGCATTCAGATAATGAGCAGAGAGCTGAAAGAGAGAGTTTGATGCTTTATAAGAACTGATTCAATTCTTATGACATTATAATACAAACGTAAAACCAGACAAACAAACTCACCAATGACAAGAAGTATGGAATATAGAGTTTGAGCCATTTCTGAGGAAGAAACACATTTAAAACCTCATAGGTTAAATGTATTTGCTTGTGTACAACAATTGACTGAAAAAGGGCCTGTTTTAGGTGAGGTTAAGTATCTAGCAGTGGCGATCCGTGACTCCTCTTCATGGGAAGAAGTAATCTTTAAGAAGTAAGATTGGCAAAACATATATTTAGCCGGTCATGTGTGTGGAGCGTCATGTCAAAATACGTGCCTGCTGCAGACATTTTTCTTATCCCCTGCCACATCTTGTCTGCCCCATAATTTATTTAGTTTAGCTTTGTATCTATCCTGTTATGTTCTGATCTTGTTTTTCCCCCTCAAGGGATTTTTCTGTTGAGTCTTGCTTTCATTTTGTTTTAATAAATGAGTTTTTTTAAAGAGCTGTCTGCATCTAGATTCTGCTTCATGCACTTTATGACAGAACGGTCCAGCCATCTAAGAACCCAGCAGACAGCTCGCCGGGCACCTCTCCAGTGTGGCTCTCCTAGGGGTTCCCTGCAGGGTTGATCTCCTAGGTTCCCTCTTAAGGGTAGAGGCCCACTCCAGGGTAAATGTACTCACCAGGGATCGATGCTACTGGGTTCCCCTAAAGGGTCAATTGTGCTGGGTTCCCCTCAGGGGTCGATCCCATCGGGATCCCCTTGAGGGTCGATGCTGGGATCCACACCAGAGTCTGCCCCTGTCTGTGGCCATCCCTACGTCTTTAGCTGTGGGACTACAGGAAATGACTTTTACTTATTGTTTGCAGTCTTTTGATTTTTCATTTGTTCTTGTCGTGTTCCCTCTTTGGGCTGCCAGGTGGCGTCTCTTGGGGGGGCGTTACTGTCATGATCCCGCCTTCCTAGCAGTTATTTCTCTTGTTCTGGCCGATGGCATCGTGACAGCCCCATTTCAAGCCATGTGCTCTCCCTTCCTCCGCCTTAGCACCGCCCCCTCGTTTCCTTATTCATCATCCCATCATTAGTTTACACCGCTCACCTGTTGCCTTCGTTATCCCCCTAGTTTTTCTTCCATATTTAAAGCCTGTGTGTTTTCTGTCTTGTGCTGGAATGTTTTGTTAGTCCCCCGCCATATCTTGCCAGCCCTGAAGGTTCTTTAGGTAAAAGTTTGGTATATATCCTGTCATGTTCTGATCTTGTTTTTCCCTCTCAAGTGATTTTTCTGTTTAGTATTGTTTTCATTCTGTTTCCATAAATTAGTTTTGTTAAAGAGCTGTCTGCATTTCGATTGTGCTTCATGCACTTCATGGCAAATACCTTTTGTTGTGCAAGTGCTCAGACCCTATCAGAGCCCCCAAAAGGATGCTAAGGCCAAGACCCAGACAGTCAGCAAGCAACCATTTAATCAATGTTAAAAAGTAGTTGATACGTCAATATTAAGTGCATTGAATCAATATCACTTTTTAACCCACAATTAGTGATGATTTTTTTATTTATTTAAAAAAATCTACATTATTGTGATCAGTATTGATTTAGTTGGGCTCTTGCCTCTTAATGTTACATTTTCTTAAGTTGTCCACGTGTGTTGAAGCACACATGCTGTGGCAAAGAGAACTAAGATCCAGAGGGATCAGAAAATGATAGTTATTTTATCACTCTGAAGTTCTTTAAATGACTTTTGAGTGTGATATGTTATTAAAATGTGAATGCGGAATTGTGACACAGTTTAAAGAGATTAAAGCAGTGTTATGGACAACTAACAAAATAAATTATCTTCAAAAACCTGTTACATATCTGAATCAAATAAACATGAGGAATGAGTGTATGAATCTCAATCAAAAAATGAAAGCTTCATGCTGCAATGTATACTTGGTAACATCATAGTACAAAACTGCATGACTCCCAGCATGCATTGCAGTTTATCTGTTTATCTGAACTAGTTTGAAGATTGTCTGCCTTGTTGAGGATTTTACGATGAGTGTTGATGTCTGACTGTGTAATTGACTGTGAATGTATCATCTCTGTACTTTTATAATTGTGAACCAGAATTCAAAATGAGTCATGATTGGGCCAAACCCCAATATTATTTAAAGACGCTTAACTTGTATCATTAAATGTTCCAACTTCAGCTTTTCAAAACATCTCCTCTCTATAAATGTATAGATCTTCTTATTAAAACACTACACTGAAAGAAAGTGGTAAGAGTTGCCTTAAAGAAAGCAAACACTGATAACAATAATGATGATTTGAAATGACTTCAATGCACTGACTTGCACATAGCATCTGGAAACTATACATTGTTAGAAACAATAGGATAAACCTGTAAATAACACATCTGTACGCTCTTTAAAAAAATTATTTGTCTATATTTTTTCACGTTTTCTATATAGTGCATTATTGTTTTTATTTCATTCTTTTTTTTCTATCTAATGTAAATTTGCACAGTGTTTGCACCATGTGTACACTTTCTCCTGCACTAAGCTCCAGTCGCCAAGTCAAATTGCTTGTGTGTGTAAACATACTTGGCAATAAAGCTCCTTTCTGACTCTGATGATTTCTTGAATAAAAATACATTAATTGCGGGTTTAAAAGTGATATTGATTCAATGCAATTAACACTGACAAATCAACTATTTTTTAACATTGATTCAATGGTTGCTTGCTATCTGTAAGAGTTCACAGATCTGAAAATAGCCGTAGAGAATCTGCTGAACCCCCACATGAAGCTCACTGAACACTTCAAATATGTTGTGACGATAGAGCAGTTGGTCTTTGATGACGCAAAATTGCCCGCCCAAGCAAGCTGTCATCACTCTGTACAGTACACAGCATCCATGGCAGCCCTGGAGCACCAGTATGGCCAACCTGCACAAAGTGAGTTTGCAGCTCTAATAAACTCCCCAGATTACAAGTCTGGAGATTCGAAAGCATTCCAAAACTGAGGCTGAAGTATAATGGTTGTCAACAAAGATGGCTCAACCGCACAGAGAAGGGTCCAGTACAACCAAGAGAGACACAATTGAAACCTCAACGACAGTAATTGAAAGTCAACTATTCACCCATGGAACCTGGGAGCACAAGATCAAATTGGTGATGTTAGCCCTGCGAGTGGTAGTAGGGAGTCAATACGTCTTGCATACTCTGTTAGTGGAAGTCGAGGGTATCTTGAATAGGAAGTCTTTACGCTTTTATATCGGATGTTTCATCCGTAATATAAGATATAAGCAGTCACCCATATTGCAGGTACACTTTACCCGAGACTAGCCATAATCTTCAGCCTCATCTTGAGTGGCAGTGTGATGAAGGGTGCTTTGGTGATGGACCCAGAACTGCCTTGTCCTCACTGGCTAGTCAGTAGGATTGAGCATCTGGTGCCCAGCAGAGAAAATGCAAAATAGAAGATGCAAAAGATTGCAAAACCAAATTTGAATTAAACCTGATTTCAGGGTGTGTCTTATGTTGCGTTTGTGTGGTTTTAGGGTCATCTGTTGTAAATCATTGTTGTTCTCCTCCACTGAATACTAAACTGAACAAAAATACTGTACAAATCGAACAGGTGATCTTTACTTGAAATTATGTAAACAAATTGACTTGAAAAACAGGAACAGCATGGCATACTAACAAATGCTTCTTAAGTGCTGCACACCTAAGAACAAGAGTTGAAGACAAGTAACTAAAACCTGTAAGATTATTCCACAATTTATGCTGCAATACATACTGGGTATCAATACATGACTGCAAGGGAAGCTCAGCTTCCCCTATAATTGTCAAACAATGAATGGTTAAATATATGTACTATTATGTTAACATTTTATTGACTAAAAATGCGTTAAACACGTTCATCTCGAACGAAAACAATTTCGTTCAGAATCAGCTACTTAGGTCGGCTGACTCGATTTCCTTCTCATTCATTCCCGTAGCGTACAGTGCATTACTCTGTTGAAGCCCAGCGTCCATTGACTTCAATGAGGCTGCTTTAAACAGTTTTTTTCAGTGCTTAGAAACAAGACGGTCATTGGATAATGCTGCGATTATGTCCCGCCCACGGACGCTGGGATGAATGGAGGAGTGGGCTGGCCCGGAGTCCGAGCGTCTGCGTGATGATTGGAGGGTCTGTCATCTCTTTTTAATCCGCTTTTATGTCCTAAAACGCTTGTTTTTTTGGGGTCGACAGCTTATAAAAACGTATTTCTTGTTTTTTTTAGCTTGTTTGCTATACACATTGTCACATATCAGCTTTTAGACATTTTTTTGTTGTTGTTATAAATCATAAATGACAAGGAGGCGGCAGCTTCTCGCAATGCAAAGAGACGGTTGGTGTGGGCGTGGGCGTGGTCTTCAGATTATGACACGAATCACTCTGTGTCTCCACTTCCAACTCAGTCCCATCGCGGATTTTGCATGTGTAGTCGAAAGACAAACTGCTGCAACCTTCATCGTATATCTCCCACAATTTCACACCACATTCATTGTTTCAGTTTAACATAATTCCCACATTTCCTCCCGTTGAGTTAAATATATATATATATATATTAGATCGCTTGTTCATTAATTCATATAGTCTGAACTAGCCAGCTAGCAAACTGCACACGATGGCAGACAGTGCTAATATTGTCGACCTGATTTTGACAAAGCCATTAGAAAGTCTTCCTTACGAGGAGAAACTTAGAATTAAACAGCAGGGCAGATCAACACCTAAGATTGATTTAGTGCAAAAGATAGGAAAAAGTAACAGGTCTTTACAGCTCTCCTGGTATGACAAAGTTAGCTGGCTGACTGGAAGTGCTGTAAAAAAGAAAATGTACTGCTGGCCATGTCTCTTGATGAAACCATCTCATGGATGTGTTGTTTGGTCAAAATTGGGGTTTGGAGATCTGTCAAACTTTGACAGGGCATATAAAAGGCATGAAAATAGCAATGAACATGTGAGTGCATGTGCAAGATTAAGTTGCATGGGCAGGATCAGGGTTGAGCATGCAATCAATGAAGGTGCTCGCATTCAAGCCGAAATGAGCTTCCTCTCTTTAAAAGATCAGCAGCCGCCACTGGTATCAATATAGTAAATACTGTATATTAGTGTTGAAATAAAGCAAACTTCATAACCATAATGATAGTGTAAAATTAAACATATTGTCATAAAATAGGAATAAGACTTAAACCTCTGTTAATTCCCAATAAGAAGTATTGTACAAGTTTGAAAGAGAGTCAATCTGTTTTTTATTACATAAAAACTGTTTTTGGTGATGTTTTAGTTCTACTTCACTTTGTGTAGTCTAGTTGACTGTTCTAAGTGGTATTAAAAACACCTAACAAGACGGGAATCGATAGTCTTTATATGATAAGAAAAACCTCTAAATTTAACTTACCTTACAGAACGGAAGATAACGTCTTCTGAAATCTCTTTCTGTAATCTCTACTAAGGTTTTATTTCCTACAGAAGAGCTTAATATACAAATATAAGCAAATGTTTGGTGATACTGACACGGATTTCCATTCAGACTTGGTAAATAACATGAGGCTTCTCATTTTAAAAAAGTGCATGAAGATATTCAGTCCAGAAAGCACACATTTACACAAATTCTTAGTGTAGCTTCTGGTAAGCAACGCAACTTGTTTTGGATGTTTGTGGCAAAGTTCACAGTAGGGAGGATGCGGGAACCAGCAAAAATGTATTAAGGTTTAATCTAAATAATCAAACAATAACATGGAAGTAAAAGGCCGGCATAAGAACATAAATACAAACATAACATATGTCCGGGCCCGGTCCTCTCTCATCGTACACTCTGCCGCTCGTCCTTTTATGATTCCAATCTCCATCGTGAGAGATAAGGAGCCGGTGCAACGCAGCTGACACTCATTATCACTCACGTCACTGGCGCCGCGTCATTCCCTCATGGCTCTCATCCCGCCTTGCTCGTCACAATGTTTTTATCCATTATTTAGTTCTGAAAGTTTACCCCACAGTCTAAGATGGAAATAACATTTATTTAATAAGTTACACATTTCCAAAAGGAACTCCTCTTAAAAGGCGACTGAGAACATAGTACAAAGTTAGCTAGCACAATACCAGTACTAGTATTGTCATCTTTGCTGAGAATCATCACTTCTTCTTGATGTCTGTGCTTTTGTGTTTCATTGATTTAGAATGTAACTTATGTGAACATTCCATTCCATTTTCTACCGCTTATCCGAACTACCTCGGGTCACAGGGAGCCTGTGCCTATCTCAGGAGTCATCGGGCATCAAGGCAGGATACACCCTGGATGGAGTGCCAACCCATCGCAGGGCACACACACTCACACATTCACTCACGCACTCACACCCTACGGACAATTTTTCCAGAGATTTATGTGAACATATTTGTGATAATTCACTTAATGAAAATGGTAATCATACAAACAACGTGCATGTGATATTATGTGATAACTGCTGTTGTATAGTGCATTGTAAAAAAGGGCTCTGTAAAGGACTTTTATGGGGTATGTATTAACTTTGTGGGGACTTGCAGAAAGACTAAACTTATATTAAAGACAAACAATGTGGGAAGGATATTTAATAAAGAAACTAAATAAATACACGTACACTTAAACATCAAGAGAACAGCTGTATACATAACAAAAAGAGATAATGTTGCAGCGGCTTTTTTCAAAACGGCGCATCAAAACTAAATCACAATGTGCTTCATTGTGTCAACCTCTAGTAGATTCAGACGTGTGTTGAACTACACTTTACAGAGGTCTAAGGGAATAATATGCTACCGGAGTGCGGTCATTTCAAAGTGCAATCACTTTCACATTATTGTGTACATACACGAAGGACATACAATACAGGGACCTTGTACACCTGGTCACTTTAGCCTGTCAGTGCAGGGCCCTGAGAACTTGCTCACTGGCCAAACTTTGGACCCTTAGTGCTAGTCCTTCAAGGGCAGCCCTCACTTAGCCTCCACTGTTGAAATGTTGATCACTTTTGTTGATTTTTTTGTAAATATCAACAAATCACCATTTTTATGATCAGTGTTTGCTTTAGTTGAGCGTTTATGAGAGCATTTATACCTGTGGCTTGTATCACGGAGCTGGTTTGGGTTCTTACCCAAGTAAGTTCAAGTTTAGTCTGAGAACACGCAAGTAAGTGAATTGGTTATGAACAGGTTTTATTGCCATGGTAAGTTAGGCTACAAGGCTAAACTGCTCCAGAGCAGGTTTTATTCTTGGTAAGAGATTGCAAACCAAAAGTGGACCAATCAGCTCTGAGAAAAGAGACGTATATCTCACTCAGTTAAGCCCCTCCCCTCGTATCTATAAAAAAAGTTTAAAGTGATAATATGTTAGAGGGAAAATCTTTTGTTGCTAAGTGTTTATTTGTATTGTATATTTGCTTTTTTTAGTATAATTCATTACAGATCCATATAATATCATGATTCTGCCTCATCATGTCATGTCTTTTTTGATTTTGTGGCAAAGTCATGGCAAAGCCGGTTTTGTATGGAGAGAAACATATTATTGTCGGTCACGATATAGTATGTGTTATCTCCGTTCTTGTCTTTGGCCCTTCCCCTCTCGTTCCTCGTTTAGCTTTCCAACTGCGTCTCATTACCCACAGCTGCCCATTTTTATCTTCCCTTGTTAGTTACTCTTTAAAATGCCCAGTGTCAATTTCCCTGTGCTTGTTCAATTTGCGTGTTCATGTGTTTGCTAAGTTTGGTATAAAAATTTACTCTAACCCTGTGTTTGTTCACCTCGCTTAGTGAGATGGGCCACTGGTCTTTTCGCGATCGGATAGTTACATTGGATCATATTAAACGCAACAATAAAATAAAGTTTTGAACAGGTTAAATGGAAAATAAAATAAGTGTTTCTCTTCAGAAAGATTCAACTAGATTTTGTTTATGTTCCGGACCATATCAAAATCTGACTCCCCATGAGATCATGTTTCCCCTGTTTTTCCGAACGAAGATTTGGGTTAGGAATAGTTATGGGGGTGGGGTTAAGAGATAGGGACCAATCACAAAGAAGCATCCTCAGTAAATGAACCAATCAAGAGTGTCATTTCGTTTGTTTTCGTTTTTTGTTCCTTGAAACCGTTAAGAGCCCTGGTTAAAATACCAATACTGCAACTACAGAGAGAATAATTACAGTGAACTGTAAGATTCAACACTGATATTTAGCCAGACTGGTAAGTTAAAAAAGGGAAAGAACTAGTGTGGATAGACAGAGGAGATATTTAGGTCTGTCCAATATTATTCTGGTTCTGGATTACTGTTTGTTGTGGCTGAAGTTGTCATCGGGGGGATTGCGCATTCAGGAGTGTATAAATGATCTGGAAAAAAGCGTCAGACTAGGAACCGCAGCTTGAACTGACGGCCTCTGGTGACCTTGGGATCCTAGGTTGTGGCTGTTGCTTCATCAATCCGAGTCAAGTCCAAGTCATGCGACTCGAGTCCACAGCCCTGCATATGTGTCCCTACCAAAACATTATTAATTAAAGCACTTTAAGAAAATAGAGTTAGTAAATGTCCAGAGTTAAAATTAAATGGTTTCTATTTGCTCTCTTGCTATCTGGGTATGTATGGGAAACACGGTTCTAATATGTAAATATATCAAACCTGATATGCAATTCAAATTAACCAGGCAAAACATTCCAAGCCAGTGATCACAATGCACTTTCGATGTATGCAAAAGAGCAGGAAATTATGCTTAAACAAATCATCTGCAGGATTCACGAAAGGGACACGAAGGCACTTGAATATGGCACTTCAGTATTAACTTTGTGCACTTCTATTTATTCTCTAAAAAGTTTGAACATTTAAGAAATATTAAACAATGTTTTACTTTGTAAAAATATATAAATCTAGTCTGGTTGTTGTGATGATGGGTCATTATGCAGCTTATCAATGTATACGTGTGGAGGGAAACCACTAGCAAAGTTACAGACGCTCAATCCTTCACAAATGGAGCTACAGCTTTTTTCTAAAGGTATGTTATGTGTTTCAAGTCAAGTCAACCTTGTTTATATCTTTAACAGCATTTTTGTTTATTACTTGTTCACTCTATCTGGTTCCGCGCCACCTGTGCTGTTACTTCAGAATTGTCATGCGCGAACCACTGTGCGGGGCTAGAAAAGTAGTCGTTGATATTTTTCTGTTGAGGCGATGCTCAACCTGTCAATGACCTGATAGATTTGTGCATTCCAGAACCTTGCATTCGCTGGGCCTGGTGTCAAAAACAGATGTAATCTCAGTAACAAGGATGTTTTCAGTTCTGACACTTACATGATGTTGGGGGGGGGAAAGGTGCCCTCTTACATAACAAAAGCTTGGGTTAAAATTGTGATTTTAATTCATGCCTCCGTTAAAACCTACATAGATGCGACCCTGGTTTAAATGGAAAAACCTCAATGTGCTCATCAACTCTGAAATGCAGCTAGTAGGAAAAGACTCATTTAATTTTGTCACAGCAGCCTCTTTATAAGATTGTGTATGACTTGTAAGTTTTCTGTTAGCAGTTTAGCATTTTATGTGCCATGCATGTGCAGCGTTTTCAGGCTCAACTGATTTAGTGATTCTCATGATATTGTTTGTAGTTGAAATGAGTAAAAAATAACTAAATTAATTTAATGATCTCAGTGTTGTGTAATTAGCTAAACATCTATAGTTGCCAGCTGGGAGATATTAAATAAATATGTATCTCTGAGCAAGATTATGATGTTTTGAGTTATTCCTTGGACACTCAATAGTTGATTGAAGCCTTTTTCAAGTTCGGGCAGACAGTGAGGCTACAAAATTCTGTGAAACTTGACACTCCTATGTGATCTTCCATTAATGTTACATCAATTTAAAGTCCTTAAATGTTATTTTAAATAATTTAAAATTGCATGTATTCTTATATGGCTAAGGTTTTTTGCCTGTCTTGCTATGATTTTCCATTTCAGTGAGATTCTTATTTGCAAATTAAGAGCAGATTTTAATTTGGTTCAAGTATAGTTTCATTTTTTAAAAGTGTTTTGTTAAAAGTATGTTTAACATTTTATATTTAAAACAAATCTGTCCCCTATTTCATTTCACCGCTTTTATTCTAAAAAAACCTTGTAAAATAATGGCAAATCCCTGCATTATTACTTCCAGGATGTTACATTACCTCTCAGCCAGGATTCACTCAGTTAAAACAAAAACATTTTCTCTTTCATTTCGGAAATGTTTTGTTTTGAAGATAAATGATGTTCGACTGAGATGGGCCCGCATGCAATGTCAAACCTGTTATTGTTGTTTAAGTATATACGTAAACAGTTATTTATTTAACTTAATATAATCAATATTTACAAAAAATATAATTTCACACTGTAAAACAAGTCCTTTGTGACTTGAACCTATTAGCCAAAATTAGCAAATTAACTTGAAATTAAAACCTTTTACAGTCAGTCCTGTTGCTTTTTCACAGGAACAACGTTTGACATGTGGCTTATAGATTAGCCATCATAGAAGTCAAACTGTTTTTAAAGTTGTCTATGTAATATGCAAACATTTTTAAAGGTCAACCTGGGTGTGTTGTTTAGTTGGTTGCAAAGTCATTTAGTGTGGGAGGCATATAAGCATAAATTTCTGATGGTAAGCTATAAAATTGCTGGGATTGTAAATATTTGTATTGCTGATACATTCATAATTAAGGTATTAACTACTTTAACTGTTTTAACTCTTTCACCGCCATTGACGAGTTATCTTGTATAGAACGCATATGTTTTAGCGGTTATTAATGATTGTTCTAAGTGGAATCTGGGCGGAATCTGTGACAAAAAACGTTAATTATCTGAGCTGTTTAATCAAAATGAGGCATTTTTGAAGAAACCTACCCACATCTACAGAGTGATCAAAAACGAACAAATGAAGATAGAAGAATATGGTTTCTTTTGTTTAAAAGCTGAGACTCTGTTCTTTCATTTGACATATTGTTTGTTCATATATACTTTACAGAAAATGTACCGTGAGCCATTAAATTTGGGTGAAAATGTAAAAAAACGCTGGTGTAGGCTGGCAACTTTTTTTTAAAAGGCTGGCGGCGAATGAGTTAACATTATTGTGTTGATTTTATATTTGCAAAACACTAGATTGCCATTACACACAGCAGCAAACTATTTATTGGCTTCCAACTGTATGATTGTCATAAACTTCATTCTTTTGACTTTGGGGCCTTTGTAAAAAATGTTGCCTAACTTTATATGCTGGCTGGATTTTGGATTTTAAAGGTGCCAGTTGGATTAAATAAGTAAAATGTCTTTGCAAAACATTTATCTTATCACTAAGAGTTCTCCTAAAGATCATTTATAAAGTTTTCAGTTCAGAGCTTCCACTTAAAAACTATAGGGTATATACTGTATGTCTAACGTCTCATGACTAAACCGGTAAACAGGTCTTGTTATATTTTGTAACCACCCAAAGTTTGGTTACTGTGGTTATTTGAGTTAGTTGTGTAATGCCACTCCCATACACTGGGGGATTAAGGTAACATTTTTCCTTATAGCAGGGTAAGGTTGGAGAAGAAGGGAGGTTGTTTGGTGAAAAGGGAAGCATGTAGTTCTAGTGTATCGCCTGCTGCCAAGCTGCTCAGAATCCAGAGTGAGAAACTATAGTTTCAAGCACACTAAAAATGATTATTTATATGTTTATAGTCTTCAATGTTTTCATTGTGGAGGCACTATACGGCTGTGTTAATGGGAACGTGAAAATATGTTCTGACGCCAGGGATATTAAGGACTGACTTCACCAACCACTTCAACACCCAGGACCTTGGACTGGAAAAGGTTCCTCTTACCATGACAGAGACTTTATGCTGGGGAATAGACCAACTTCATCATCCCAGCATAACACCAAGGGCAGTGGACTGCCAAAAGGTTAATCTTTCCATAACAGAGACTCTGTGATTTACATTTACATTTAGTCATTTACATTTACTCATTTGCACTAATGGACTACTTTCATAACTGCATTAACTCATATACTGCACTGTACCTTTAATAACCGCATTAACTCATCTATTGCACTGTAACTTTAATAGCTATGTCTACAATTAATGCACACTTAAGTCACTTGCACTATTTTATAGTCTAATTGTTATCTGTTCATAACCACCTTTACATTAATGTTCACAGTATATAGCCTGTCATATTTTCATAGCACATTCCTTCTGTAAAGTTTTTTTTTCATGGTACATGCCTGTATAACTGTATACTATTTTCCTAATATTGTATTCTGTATTTATTCACACTGTATATCCTGCATCTGCACTTCTGGTTAAACCTTAACTACATTTCGTTACACTGTACTTGTATATGTGTACTGACAATAAAGTTGAATCTAATCTTGAATCTAATTTAGCAGACGCTTTTATCCAAAGCGACTTACAAAGACTTTAGCAGCAATAAGCGATATGTCATACAGGAGCCATAATACATTAGGTGCCAATACAAAGTTACTGGTTTCAACTAAAGCTAGACCCCTACCTGTTGAGAGGAAATGTTATTTTTTTTTGTCTGTCAGGTATTCACAGAAGAGTTGTGTTTTAAGTAGTGTGGCGAGGGTACAGGTCCAGGATCAGCGTCGTCTAGGAAAGTGCATTCCGCGACATTCTGGGGCGAGTCTTCACAGCATCCTAACGTTGTGTCTTATTCTGTTTCTGAGTCGAGTGAGTGAAGCACTAAAAGGATGTTATTGCACGAGCACGGAGCGGCAGTTTTCTCACCACAAGCACCCGGGTTGTCACATTGGACATGTTTTACATTTATTGTAATAAATTTCCCTCCGGGGTTGTTTTACCTGCCGTCTTGTGTCCGTCGTGTCTCTTACCTTGCCACAAGTAGTGGAGACCGTACCAGCAATTTGTTCCTCATATCTATTTCATTCTGACTTCAGGAATCACGGACACACTCTCTCTCTCTCCGAGGCCACCATGGAGGAGCTCCTACGCCGCCTCAAGGAGGTAACCGTCCGCCAGCAGCAGTGAAACGTATGAGGTAGTCGCCACCAGAGAGGGATGGGCCCCTGAGCTATTGGCACACACGTTAGCGCCCTTTCTAACGGGGAAGCGCAGCACGCCTATTATGCCTTAGCGACTGCCCAGGCTGAGGACTACGGGATGTTGGAAACCGAGATCCTGCCTCGCGAGGGACTGTCGTCACCATGTGCTGCCTAACAGTTCCACAAGTGACAGCAGGTCGCCCAGCTGACACGCCTGATCCATCTCTGGCTGCTGGCGGATTATCCCACTGGTCTCCAAGTGGCCGAACGGGTAATGATTGACCAGATCTTAGACACTCTGCCACGGCATCTTCGAAGACCGCTGAGCATGCGGAACCCAAGGACGGTCGGAGGGTACTAACCGACCAGTGAGTAGGCCAGCGGCCCCCGAACCCGTGGATGAGCCATCCCCACCGAATCTCCGGTTCCAAACCTACGGGCCTGGATGGCGGGATGTACTGTACATCGGACGATTCTCCAAGGAGCACCGACGAGGGCTATTCACGTGGGAGGAAGGACCTACCGAGCTCTCCTCGACCTGGGCAGTCCCATCACCCTGGTCCAGCCGACGGTGGTGAAACCGCTACCGGAGAGTAAAGCTGTGGTTCCTATCACCTGTGTCCATGGTGACACCCAGCACGTGCCAACTATCAGAGTGTCCATATCCGCGGAACCGGGAATGTGGCCGGTTGAGGTGGGCATCGTACCAGATCTGACAGTACCAGTGGTGTTGGTTCGTGACTGGCAAGGGTTTGAGCGGCTTATGGTTACCGCTTTCCAGAGGAAGCTGGGTAACGGGGGCCGCCAAAGATGGAGAACACCAAGGGCTAAAGATCATCAGCCGGCCTTCCTGGCCACGGGCAGCGAGAGAGAGAGTGAGTGCCAAAAGAACCCGACCCCTAATGTGTATATGGAACTTTTCCACCAGGTTACCGCGGGAGTAGCTTTTGGTGGCGAACAACAGGAGGATGAGCGATTAAAGCATTGTGGGAGCCAAGTCTGAACGTTAGAGGGACGGGACCGACTGGCCGCGCCTCACCCTCTCCCCCACTTCGTGGTCAAGAATGGCCTACTCTACTGCATCGCGTTGCGGTGGGGGGAGGTTAAACACCTGTTTGTGGTGCCGAGGACTAAGACGGAGACAGTCCTCGATCTGGCCCATTCACACCCGATGGCGGGGCACCTTGGAGCTCAGAACACTCTGCAGAGAATCAGAGATCGGTTTAACTGGCCGGGGATTGACGCAGAAGTCAAGCGTTTTTGCCAGAGGTGTCCCACCTGCTAGCGAAAGTCTCCTCTGCACCCGCCCCCCAGCCCATTGACTCCGATGCCCATCCTCGAGGTACCCTTCGACCGGATCGGCATGGACCTGGTAGGGCCGTTGCCGAAGTCCGCTCGGGGCCCTAAACACATCCTGGTCATCGTGAACTACGCCACCCGATACCCCGAAGCCATCCCTCTACGCAAGGCCACCGCGAAGAATATCGCAAAGGAGCTTTTTATGATGTTCAGTTGGGTGGGTATCCCCGGCGCCATCTTGACAGACCAGGGTACTCTCTTAATGTCCCTGCTGATGAACGACCTCTGCCAGATGCTCCGGATCAAGCAGCTCCGCACTTCGGAACGGTTCAATCAGACCCTCAAGCGGATGCTGAAGCGGGTGATAGCCGAAGATGGGCGCAACTGGGACCTCTTACTCGCGTATGTGCTGTTTGGTATCCGGGAGGTTCCACAGGCATCTACCAGATTCACTCCATTTGAATTATTGTTCGGTGGACAGCCCAGGGGACTGAACGACATTGGCCGGGAAGCCTGGGAACAACAGTCTCTTACCATGCCACAGTAGTTTTGTGAGATGTTGTGAGAGATGTGGTTGACCGGACAGAGTTAGGAAGAATGTTCCACCAGGAAGAAGTTGTGAAGCAGAATGAGCGGGAACACGATTTACTGTCCTTATGAGAAGGCAATACAAGACGCCGCTGGTTTGCTGAACGCAGGGATCTTGATGGGGTGTAGGAGTGCAGGAGGGTATGAAAGTAAGCCGGTGCAGATCCAGTGATGGTCCTGTAGGCAAGCGTTAGTGACTTTAATCTGATACGGATTTCAACCAGCAGCCAGTGGATTGAGATGAAAAGGGTGTCACATGAGCCCTCTTGGGCTGTTGGAAGACGAGGCGTGCTGCTGCGTTCTGAACCAGCTGGAGCGGTTTGATAGCCTTTGCAAGAAGACCAGCAAGGAGAGCATTGCAGTAGTCCTAACCTTGAGATTACCAGGGCTTGGACAAGGAGTTGTGCGGCTGGTCAGTGAGATAGGGTCTCACCTTTCTAATGTTGAATAAGGCGAATAGGCATGACCGTGTTGTCTTTGCAATGTGATCATTGAAGGACAGCTGTTCATCAAATGGGAACTTTTGGGATTTAGGGAACTTTTGTTGATGTTGGACTATCGGGATTTCCTGTTGGGTTGGGTTGTATGGTGTGCTTCATATGTCTTAATGGATTTTTCTACATAAAGTATTTTGCCTTTTGTTTTGAAAGTTATGTTTATGGAGACATGAACTTGCATATCTGTGTAGTCCTCATTTCATATAACAATACTATTATCATAATTTATTGACTTATTGATTTTCATTATTTATTCCTAAATTTCAGTTTCTCTCACGTACCTCCTGCATTACCCCTGGCCTAGTTAATTCAAGAAAATTGCAGTCTTATAAAGAGGTTGATTGTATTTTGAAAATACAAAGATTAAATGTATTTGAAAAACAAACTCACCGGGTCAAAATGTATAGTCAAAATATTGTAGCCATCAACAGACCTATATACGGCAGGATAACGTGAACGTATGCACTTGCATAGGATTGGAACAGACAACAAATACGCAAATGTGTAATTTTTCAAAGCTTGATCATGCTATGAAGTTTTAATATCTGTGTATTTTACTTATTTTTCAGCATGTACTACCATGCAGAACAGCGTTCGGCAAATAACTGGATAGGAACTATACTGCCTTGGAAATAGAGCAAAATAAAACAATTGATGAACGCGTCAACAACTGCAGACATTTGGACTGCATACAACAAGTGTTTTTTGGGGGTGACATTCCATTGGATCGATTCGGAGACACTGCAACGGCAGGCTGCTATCGCCTGTCGTAGGCACACATATGATGCAATTGCATCTGAACTCGTGGATATTTTTCCCCAGTATTGTTTAACTCCTGAAAAAGTGACAGGATGTGTGACAGACAATGACAGCAACTTCATTAAAGCTTTTACGGAATACAAACAAGTCGAATATGAGGAGGCCTAAGAAGAAGAAGGAGAAGGAGGAGGAGGAGGAGGAGGAGGACGAGGACGAGGACGACGAGGAGGATGGGGAAGTGGCCTTCACCGACCTCCACAGTGTTCTCAGTGGAGAAATGATGAGGATGCCCAGCAAGGGCTGTGTGTACTGCCTGCACATTACAGATGTGCAGCTCACACGCTTGGCCTCATTGCCAACAATGAGATTTGTAAATGGTTGGTATCAAACCTAGAATCCAGGGCTGTTCAGTGTTCAGCATTATGGACCAAAGCTAGCCGGTCTACAATTGCATCTGAGTGTTATACTTCTGTAGTTATTTTTGTGAAAGTATCTCAAAAGTAATACAGGAGTCATGTAACGTATTACAATTCTGAGACAGTAATATTGTAAAGTAACAGTACAGGTCCAGGATCAGCATAACAGTAACAGTAACAAGTATTCTGTAGTATATTACCGTTTTTAAGTAACTTGTATAACACTGTTAGTATCTCATACTAATTAGATTAGATTAGATTCAACTTTATTGTCATTACACATATACAAGTACAGTGTAACGAAATGTAGTTTAGGTCTAACCAGAAGTGCAATTAGCAAGTGCAGATATACAGTGTGAATAAATACAGAATACGATATTAGGAAAATAATTTACGATGGGCATGTACTATAAAAATATGACAATCGGTATGTTCTATGAACAATATATACAGAAGGCTATATACTGTGAACATTAATGTACAGGAGGTTATGAACAGATAACAATATAGACTATACAATAGTGCAAGTGACTTGAGTGTGCATTAGTTACAGACATTAGCTATTAAAGTTACAGTGCAGTAGATGAGTTAATGTGGTTATTAAAGGTACGGTGCAATACATGAGTAGATGCAGATATACAGTTACAGTGCAGTAGATGAGTTAATGCAGATATTGAAGCTATAGTGCAATAGATGAGTAGATGCAGTTAGTTATGCGATAGATGCAATGCAATAGATGAGTTAGAGTGCAGTAGGTGAGTTAGTGCAGTTATTGAAGTTACAGTGCAGTAGATGAGTTAATGCAGTTATTAAGGTTACAGTGAAGTAGATAGGTTAATGCAGTTATGAAAGAGTAGTCCATTAGTGCAAATGAGCATTCAGTGTAATATTCCTGGTGTGCAAGTGAGCAGAATAGAGTGCAAATGATGCTGAGTGTGTGTAAACAGTCCGGTAGAGCAGATACATGAAGTACTGGTGTGTACAGTTCAGTCACGCATGGCAGCCCTGTAGTGCAATGTAAACATTGTAATAGCAGCATTAACTTAAAGTTATGAGAGGTAGTGAAATCAGTGGGGAGCAGAGTTCAGTAATGAAACAGCTCTGGGAAAAAAGCTTTTTCCTAGTCTGCTGGTTCTTGTCCGGAGGCACCTGAAGCGCCTACCGGAAGGCAGGAGAGTAAACAGTCTATGAGTGGGATGAGAGGAGTCCTTGAGAATGCTGCGAGCTCGACGCAGACAGCGTTTCTTCTGGATGTCCTCAATGGAAGGGAGTGTAGTCCCTGTGATGCGCTGGGCTGTTTTCACCACCCGCTGCAGTGCCTTGCGCTCAGCAACAGAACAGTTCCCGTACCAGACTGTGACGCAGTTGGTCAGGATGCTCTCTATCGTGCAGCGATAGAAGTTCACCAGGATAGTTGAAGACAGTTGGTTCTTCTTCAGTGTCCTCAGAAAGAAGAGACGCTGGTGAGCCTTCTTGACCAGGCATGAGGTGTTGGTGGTCCAGGACAGGTCCTCCGAAATGTGGGTCCCCAGGAACTTAAAACTGGAAACACGTTCCACAGCCGTCCCGTTAATGTGGATGGGGTCGTGTGTGCCTCCTTTCGCCTTCCTGAAGTCCACGATGATCTCCTTTGTCTTGGAGGTGTTAAGGAGCAATGACTTAGTATCTCATAATAATGAGATACTAAGTTGAAATTTCAACTCAGTAAGTCATAATAATGACTTGGCATCTCTGTAATGACTACTTACATTTACATTTAGTCATTTGGCAGACGCTTTTATCCAAAGCGACTTACAGTGCACTTATTACAGGGACAATACCCCTGGAGCAACATGGAGTAAAGTGTCTTGCTCAAGGACACACTGGTGGTGGCTGCTGGGATTGAACCAGCAACCTTTTGATTTACCAGTTCAGTGGTTTAACCCACTAGACCACCATATCCACTTCTTAGACTTATTGGTGTTGCTCCATGTGTGGTTATTACATTTGTATCCAAATTGTACACATGCTGCATCTCCGATATAGAATTAACTCGGAAATCACACCTATTACAGTTACTTGAGCCAGGAGACGGAGTAAAGGCTGACAAGGGTTTCAAAATAGAGAAGTTGCTGTCTGAGGAGGGGGCAACCCTCATTGTCCCT
This sequence comes from Triplophysa dalaica, assembly GCF_015846415.1. Taxonomy (NCBI): domain Eukaryota; kingdom Metazoa; phylum Chordata; class Actinopteri; order Cypriniformes; family Nemacheilidae; genus Triplophysa; species Triplophysa dalaica. Next base: position 20,622,657 of record NC_079546.1, on the reverse strand, counting down.
CCACTGAAGAAATCTGGGTCATTTGTTGCCTGTCGTATCAGGGACCTCTTGATATCAAAGAGGACAAACCAGTCTGAAGTCTTTCCTTTTTATTGTGTGTGCCCACTTTTGCAATTACCCTTGTTGTGCTGTAAATAAATAGTGTTATTGATTTGATCACTAGTATGTATTGTGATTATATGAAGAAGTTTGTTAAAGTTTGTTATATTTGAAATTATGGTGAATACATTTTTATTATTCATTTACATTGTTTATTAATAAGCTAAATGTGATTACATAACTTACAATGCAACTATGTTAACTATTGATTTATTTGTTTTGTACATGTTGACATTTTATCAATGACAAAATGTGTATTTATACATTACAGATATTTAAATCATTCTCATTCTTTTATTGTTTTTAGGGTACACATTTAATAATGTAATACATAACAACATACATACAGTAATCACAATTTGTCCATTTTGCTCAGTGAAAGAAAAAAATGTTGGCCTTTCACATGTGCTTCAAACATAACATGTTGAATTCTGCCTCAAGATTAAGAATTTAACAAGTAATTCATGTAGATGTTATAGTAGAAATTATTCAGCATTGTTGGCATTGACAAAACCATTTCCTCATCCCTAAAAATTATTTGAACAGAAGTCAGTGTGTGTGTCTTTTATGAAATCACACCACTGAAGACCACTTGAAGCCAGTTGGCTTTGAACCTGATAATAATATTTGTGGTTCTTCTTAAAACATGTCTGGCCTTTAACATCGTTCAGGTGTTTAACTTGTGTTGGATATTCCTCATCACAACTCTTTACCTCCGCTAATCCAAATGGTGGTGTTGAAATGCAAGGTGAGATGCAACAGGGTGGACGATGACCCCAAACTGTGTCATAGACACACTAACAATCAATATAATGCCTTAGTATCTCAGGTTCCAGATCTAAGCCTCTTTTCATAGCCTCTGTTTGAGGAGTTCTTTTCAGAATGCTGGCTGCCAGGGCTTTGGTGGAGGGTTCCCCACGAACATGGCATATCTCTTGAAATCGGCTGGCTGTAAGCCGGGGTTTGCGCCCAAGGGTCCACCGCTGGCATTTGGACTGCAGTCGGGCTTCTTTCTCAATGGCAGCGGAAATCTCCCACGAAATCTTCAGTTCCAAAAGGCACTTTTGCTTGTAGGTGGGCACAAATCTATTGGAAACTTAAAATTGTAACCAGTAACAGGCAATCGAGGAAACTCGGGGGCTTAATAATGTCTCTACTAATTTCAGGAGGACACTGGCAAGAGAGCACAGACCCAAAAGGAACAGGACCAAATTTAGACTCCACCAAACTAAGGCCCTCAAGCCCATGCAGCAATTTGCATATCCCCGGTTGAGGAAGTATGTCTTTCAGTTTCTTCCCACAGCCCATGATGTGAGGATCTGGAAGAGGCCTTGTAATAAAAGGTAGATGTCAAGTTTAATCATTTTATTATAATGTCACTTGACTTTTTACATTATAGCACGCATGCACACTTACTACCAATCTGTTCATTTACATTAAAAGTGTTTGAGACCTTTTGGGTTTGGGGCAGAGTAACAATGCTATTACAATGCTAGCAAGAGCCAGCATGCGGATTATTATTACGTAAGAAAGCTTAAGAAAGAAGTACATGAACACCTAGGATGGCATGATGGTGAGTAAATTCCATTCCATTCCATTTTCTACCGCTTATCCGAACTACCTCGGGTCACGGGGAGCCTGTGCCTATCTCAGGAGTCATCAGGCATCAAGGCAGGATACACCCTGGATGGAGTGCCAACCCATCGCAGGGCACACACACTCACTCATTCACTCACGCACTCACACCCTACGGACAATTTTTCCAGAGATGCCAATCAACCTACCATGCATGTCTTTGGACCAGGGGAGGAAACCGGAGTACCCGGAGGAAACCCCAGAGGCACGGGGAGAACATGCAAACTCCACACACACAAGTCGGAAGCGGGAATCGAAGCCCCAACCCTGGAGGTGTGAGGCAAACGTGCTAACCACTAAGCCACCGTGCCCTCCTGGTGAGTAAATTATGGCTTTAATTATAAAAAATTGTGGGTGAACTATTCCTTTAAGAATTTATTGTAACTTGAACTGAAGCCCTCCACAATTAAATACTAATCACCCCCATTACACATGAATAAAGTCTTTCACACTAAAGTGGTCAGCTACGTGTCTCTTCAAACAAAACGCATACTGTCAAGTGATCAGAAAAGTCCTTTGTGTTTAGGGAATTAAAAACAAGATTTTTTTTCAAAATCAAAAGTCTTTGGGTTGTCATAAATTCATGCATGAAGTGTTTAATCGCATTCAGACTCACCACCATATGCTGTAGTGTGCACTTCACACAAGTTGGTTTAAACACTGTCTTGTCAATGGTGGCCTCTGGTGCAATTCCCTGGTATATAAAAACGAACAAACAATTATCTGACATTTGTCAATACCAGCTGTATCTCCAACAGTAAGTGCGAACAATAATAATAACGTACCTGTGTCCTAGGCAGTGATCGAATTGAACCAAGTCTTATCGAATTGAACCAAGTCTTATCCCCCTGATAAAAGTTCATTTGGTGGGGGTTAGTCTGGCAATATCAATTTTATACAAAATACACAATATATTTCATTATAAAATGCATAACTATATACATTTAATTAAAAACAGACTTACATAGAAGAACAGGCTTCTTTCACTGTCCTGCGCTTAGCGGTCTTTAGACGTGGGGCGGGGCATTTCATATTTAAAGGGACATGACAACTAGCCCACAAACAAACTTAATGTAAATTATTGTAAATAATGACTTCACAATATTTACTATATCCATTGCGTGAATTTAATCACATTTGTCATTATAATTTTAACTCAAATACAAATATCTGAGGGACCCCCCAAAGTTTTTTTTTACTTATTATGGGGGATCCATAAAGCCTTATGGGGGATCCCGGATACCCCCTTCAATTGGAGCACTGGTCCTAGTGCCAGTTCTGCAGTAAGGTGGTGCATGACAGAGGCAAAGGCACTGTCTTAAAGCCCATGGTTTTATAATGAGCAGTCTGAAACAGCAGTGCCACTATGTGATTGCACAGAGCTTTTCCAGCAGAGTAGGAACATGACATGTCCTTCAGTAAGACAGGAACCTCTTCAGAATCAAAGGTAATCTGATAATAGACATATTAGAATGATTACGGTTGTGTGCAAGCTTTGAACGTCATTTTAACTTTCGACACAAAATATTCTTTATTGTCCTCAAACAATCCACCTCTCTTTTAAAAGATATGTACAAAGTTGTTGTTTTGGACACTTATTCAAGTACTTATCCTAGCACCTTCGCTAACGCAAAAAGAAAACAAAACACTTACCTTCAAAAATCAAAGAACGAATTTATATCCTTTATCTAGCTTTGATATTGTTGTAAGTGAAAATTTGTCGGCAAGACGTTATACATCATCAAGCTGTTTTTCTGGCAGTTGTGGAGGGGACTTGGTAAACTCCGTTCTGAGGCGCTAGCGGAAGTAAATTCCTCTTCTTCTTGAGTGTAATTGGCGGTTGGCAAACCAGCTTACAGGCACATTACTGCAACTCTCTGAATTGGCTAGCGGAAGTCAAGATAAACTCCTTCGCGGCAGAACGGAAGATGCGTGACGTTATGTTAAAAGGGCCTATTGTACTGCCAAAGTACAAAAAATAAGCTTCATCATCTAACAAATTCCATCATCTGAACAATAAAGCAAAGACTCTTAACCTCTTTACTCTTTATAGGCAGCAAATTGAAGTATGGAAAAAAGTGAATTTACACAAAGTTTTAACATTAAGAGAATTATTGCATATGCCTTAGTGCACTGGATTTTAGTTCCAAACCTGGACATCAAGTTCTTTATTTTTTGTTGACTGATTAAAACTCTCATGAAACATCGAAACAAACGGTCCTGCATTGTAAACTGCTGAAATCAGTTTGCCTTTAAAGTATAAGAGAGACACGTGTGACTTTAAAACGGAGAGATGCATTTGGCAGACGCTTTTATCCAAAGCGACTTACATTGCATTATCTTATACATTTATATGTGCAATCCCCAGGGATCAAATCACAATGCTCTTACCACTGAACTGCAGGAACGCTACAGGAGACACTTGTGACGAGACACAAACGGTCATTTTATAAGGGAAGAAGACGTACTTGACTTATAACTGCGCTGCTTGCAAGTGACGTCACAAACCAGCTAATTGATAATGAAATTCGTTGACAACGAAATTCATTATCAATTAATATCGACTAATATTTGCAGCCCTAGAAACAACATTACCAATGTGCATCTTGAGACAAAACACTGACATATTTTAAAATGTCAGGGCTTTTTTTTCACTGAAGAAAGCTCAAAATTCCTTTTAGTCTGGGACTAGCCTTTAGCCTTGTCTGTGAAACCAGGGCTCAGACTTCAACAGAAGTCGCTTTAGAATTGGTGTCTTGTAACTTGTAATGGAGTAATTTTCTGTAAAGGTATCTGTACTTTTACTTAAGAATCGTTTTCAGGTACTCTTAACACCTCTGCATTCACCCGTTGAAAAAAGAAAAGGTATATCTTGTGAAACTAGTAGCAATAACATTTTTTAAATTAATGTTCAGTGCTTGCAGAAGTTTGAAAGAAAAAAAATCACATTCACAGCTTTTGAGAAACGATATCGAATCCACAGCATAAAAAAACAAAACATTAATGCAATTTTACATTTTGAACAGTCTTTTAATTGCATGTGAGTGTTACCAAAATGTTTTGAAACATATTTTTGTTAGCTGTGAAATAAAGATAGATTACCTTAAAAACCTTCAACATATGATATATATACTGCATTATAATATATTTGGTCCAATTATTACATGTGACCACAACTTAATGATTCAATTAATGAAATGAAATAAAAATGTTGTATACTTAAAGTGCAGAAATGCACTTGTAAGACACAGTCAGGTATTTGTATGTTCCACCACAAGGATCCGTGAAAGCTGCATTCTCAGCAACAATGGAACAACTTGTTTTTCCATCACATCTGTGTCAATAAATACAAACATCAGCAAAAATATATAAAAAATTGCTTACGTTTTTTCATACCTCATAGCTCTTCAGTGACGTTTAATGCTCTTACCTTATGGCCACCACACTTAGGGACGTACTCTGAGTACAATGTACATTTAAGAGCTGGCTATTTGGTCTTCCAGTAGAGCAGGTCTGCCGGTCTGTACGCCCATAATTGGCTGAAAGGACTTTTATAGTTCCCTGGTCTGTTGATAAATAGTAACATTACCCACAAGTGTGTTGTACCTTTTCTCAATGTGATATATGGTCTTGAAATTATTGTACGACATGCAAATGCATTGTTGATATGAAACACAGAGAACTCACCACAGCTGAGGGAGGCAGTTTGTGATTCACAGGTAACTACAGCCTTTTCTGATGGAACAACCAAAGTTGGAGACAAGTAGCAAATGAGGAGCAGTGATGTTACAGTGTTAGAGTTACTGCATCTCTAATTTCTCTGTTAAAATGCAATCAAAATTTGCGGAAAAAGAAAAATAATTCAATATTGTCAAAAGCCATTTTATTTGTTTAATCGGGGCACTGCTCGACTGTCACCTCTCCCATGGACGCGCACAAGCAGGATTGAGAGACATCAAAGGCAGTGGAGGAACCATCTATGTTGCCTTGACAAACTCATTACATAAAGGTATCGCGGGAGACAGGAAGTGGGGAAACATCGAATTCTGTTGCACCTTGATGCCTTCCTACCTTGGATTGCAGCCCCTGAAGGCAGCATTTTACAGCTTTCGCACAGAGCCTATCTCTTAGCCGAAGCAATTAGCTCAATGATCCTAACACTGTATAGCATCCAGATGGTTCACCTTACTAACCAGCTAATACATCCTAGCCAAGCAAAACCCAGTTACCAGCCAAAATAAACACCCTAGAATTACCCAGCAAACAGACTACTTTACAAGCAGGCAATCCTTGGCAACGCCTACTGATTGCATGATAGACTCTAACAACGCCTAGCAACTTACGGGGAACACCTTAACTACAAATGCCTAATTCTCATTAGAATCACATTAAACCCTGTTAACATCATGCTAACTTTTGCTATCTTAAACTGATAGCATTTCAGCGTTGTTACGGGTGGTATGGTGATTTTGATGTCTGTATGTGTCTGTGCTTTTGAGGGGATTGTTTTTATGTTTGTAATACTGTATGTCTGTAAATCTTTAAGGAATATATGATTGTCGTAGGATTGATGACTGGGTGAACCATGGATGAGATCAGTGACTCCTACTAGATCAAGCTACTAGATGATGCTTCTCTTCATCAAGAATAACCAACATCACTCAGTTACACAGGTGATTTTTTTGAGGTCTAGGAATCATTTAGGTGCAAAACTCACCTGGTGATGGTGGTGGAGGTGCAACACACTTGTAAGACACAGTCAGGTATTTGTATGTTCCACCACAAGGATCCGTGAAAGCTGCATTCTCCGCCACAATGGAACAACTTGTTTTTCCATCACATCTGTGTCAATAAATACAAACATCAGCAAAAATATATTTTAAAAATTGCTCACGTTATTTTTATACCTCATAGCTCTTCAGTGACGTTTATGCTCTTACCTTATGGCCACCACACTTAGAGACGTACTCTGAGTGCACTGAACATTTGTGAGCTGGTTATCTGGTCTTCCAGTAGAGCAGGTCTGTCTGTCTGTACGCCCATAATTGGCTGAAAGGACTTTTATAGTTCCCTGGTCTGTTGATAAATAGTAACATTGCCCAAAAATGTGTTGTACCTTTTCTCAATGTGTTGTATGGTCTTGAAATTATTGTACGACATGCATATGCATTGTTTAAATGAAACCCAGAGAACTCACCACAGCTGAGGGAGGCAGTTTGTGATTCACAGGTAACTACAGCCTTTTCTGATGGATCAACTAAAGTTGGAGACAAGAAGCAAATGAGGAGCAGTGATGTTACAATACTACATTAACTGCATCTCAAATTTCTCTGTAAATATGCAATCAAAATTTGAGGAAAAAGAAAAAAAAAATTACTTCAAAATGGTTCTCCGACTATTTAGTCAAAAGTCAATTTATTTGTTTGAGCGGAGCCCTTCTCGACTTTCACCTCTCCATGAACGTGCACAAGCAGGATTAAGAGACATCAAAGGCAGTGGAGGAAACATCTATGTCGCCTTGAAAAATCCATTAGATAAAGGTATCGCGGGAGACAGGAAGATGAGCAACATCGGATTCAAACGCACCTTGATGCCTTCCTACCTTGGATTCCAGCCTCCGAAGGCAGCATTTTACTGCTTTCAGACAGAGCCTATCTCTCAGCACAGAGCAATTAGCTCAATGATCCTAACACTGTATAGCATCCAGATGGTTTACCTTACTAACCAGCTAATACATCCTAGCCAAGCAAAACCCAGTTACCAGCTGAATATAAACACCCTAGAATTACCTAGCAAACAGCTTAGAGAACCTAACATTGCCGAGAAACAATATGAAACACCCCTGTGACCAGTTCAACACCCTAGCAACCAGCTTAAAGAGACTAACAACACCTAGCAACTTAATGGAACACCTTGACTCCAAATGCCTAGTTCTTATTACCATCACTTTAAACCCTGCTAACATCATGCTAACTTGTGCTACCTTAAATTGATAGCATTTCACATTGTTACTGGTCGAAGGCTGATTTTGATGTCTGTATGTGTCTGTGCTTTTGAGGGGATTGTTTTTTAAGTTTGTAATTCTGTATGTGTAAATCTTTAAGGAATATATGATTGTCGTAGGATTGATGACTGGGTGAACCATGGATGAGATCAGTGACTCCTACTAGATCAAGCTACTAGATGATGCTTCTCTTCATCAAGAATTACCAACATCACTTAGTTACACAGGTGATTTTGTGAGGTCTAGGGATCATTTAGGTGCAAAACTCACCTGGTGATGGCGGTGGAGGTGCAACACACTTGTAAGACACAGTCAGGTATTTGTAAGTTCCACCACAAGGATCAGTGAAAGCTGCATTCTCCGCAACAATGGAACAACTTGTTTTTCCATCACATCTGTGCCAATAAATACGAAGATCAGCAAACATATAAAATATAATAATTGCTTACGTTATTTTCATACCTCATAGCTCTTCAGTGACGTTTGTCCTCTTACCTTATGGCCACCACACTTAGAGACGTACTCAGAGTGCACTGAACATTTGTGAGCTGGTTATCTGGTCTTCCAGTAGAGCAGGTCTGTCTGTCTGTACGCCCATAATTGGCTGAAAGGACTTTTATAGTTCCCTGGTCTGTTGATAAATAGTAACATTGCCCAAAAATGTGTTGTACCTTTTCTCAATGTGTTGTATGGTCTTGAAATTATTGTACGACATGCATATGCATTGTTTATATGAAACCCAGAGAACTCACCACAGCTGAGGGAGGCAGTTTGTGATTCACAGGTAACTACAGCCTTTTCTGATGGATCAACTAAAGTTGGAGACAAGAAGCAAATGAGGAGCAGTGATGTTACAATACTACATTAACTGCATCTCAAATTTCTCTGTAAATATGCAATCAAAATTTGAGGAAAAAGAAAAAAAAAATTACTTCAAAATGGTTCTCCGACTATTTAGTCAAAAGTCAATTTATTTGTTTGAGCGGGGCCCTTCTCGACTTTCACCTCTCCATGAACGTGCACAAGCAGGATTAAGAGACATCAAAGGCAGTGGAGGAAACATCTATGTCGCCTTGAAAAATCCATTAGATAAAGGTATCGCGGGAGACAGGAAGTTGAGCAACATCGGATTCAAACGCACCTTGATGCCTTCCTACCTTGGAATCCAGCCTCCGAAGGCAGCATTTTACTGCTTTCAGACAGAGCCTATCTCTCAGCACAGAGCAATTAGCTCAATGATCCTAACACTGTATAGCATCCAGATGGTTTACCTTACTAACCAGCTAATACATCCTAGCCAAGCAAAACCCAGTTACCAGCTGAATATAAACACCTTAGAATTACCTAGCAAACAGCTTAGAGAACCTAACATTGCCGAGAAACAATATGAAACACCCCTGTGACCAGTTCAACACACTAGCAACCAGCTTAAAGAGACTAACAACACCTAGCAACTTAATGGAACACCTTGACTCCAAATGCCTAGTTCTTATTAGCATCACTTTAAACCCTGCTAACATCATGCTAACTTGTGCTACCTTAAATTGATAGCATTTCACATTGTTACTGGTCGAAGGCTGATTTTGATGTCTGTATGTGTCTGTGCTTTTGAGGGGATTGTTTTTTAAGTTTGTAATTCTGTATGTGTAAATCTTTAAGGAATATATGATTGTCGTAGTATTGATGACTGGGTGAACCATGGATGAGATCAGTGACTCCTACTAGATCAAGCTACTAGATGATGCTTCTCTTCATCAAGATTTACCAACATCACTTAGTTACGCAGGTGATTTTGTGAGGTCTAGGGATCATTTAGGTACAAAACTCACCTGGTGATGGTGATGGTGGTGGTGGTGCAACACACTTGTAAGACACAGTCAGGTATTTGTAAGTTCCACCACAAGGATCCGTGAAAGCTGCATTCTCCGCAACAATGGAACAACTTGTTTTTCCATCACATCTGTGTCAATAAATACAAACATCAGCAAAAATATATTTAAAAAATTGCTCACGTTATTTTCATACCTCATAGCTCTTCAGTGACGTTTATGCTCTTACCTTATGGCCACCACACTTAGAGACGTACTCTGAGTGCACTGAACATTTGTGAGCTGGTTATCTGGTCTTCCAGTAGAGCAGGTCTGTCTGTCTGTACGCCCATAATTGGCTGAAAGGACTTTTATAGTTCCCTGGTCTGTTGATAAATAGTAACATTGCCCAAAAATGTGTTGTACCTTTTCTCAATGTGTTGTATGGTCTTGAAATTATTGTACGACATGCATATGCATTGTTTAAATGAAACCCAGAGAACTCACCACAGCTGAGGGAGGCAGTTTGTGATTCACAGGTAACTACAGCCTTTTCTGATGGATCAACTAAAGTTGGAGACAAGAAGCAAATGAGGAGCAGTGATGTTACAATACTACATTAACTGCATCTCAAATTTCTCTGTAAATATGCAATCAAAATTTGAGGAAAAAGAAAAAAAAAATTACTTCAAAATGGTTCTCCGACTATTTAGTCAAAAGTCAATTTATTTGTTTGAGCGGAGCCCTTCTCGACTTTCACCTCTCCATGAACGTGCACAAGCAGGATTAAGAGACATCAAAGGCAGTGGAGGAAACATCTATGTCGCCTTGAAAAATCCATTAGATAAAGGTATCGCGGGAGACAGGAAGTTGAGCAACATCGGATTCAAACGCACCTTGATGCCTTCCTACCTTGGATTCCAGCCTCCGAAGGCAGCATTTTACTGCTTTCAGACAGAGCCTATCTCTCAGCACAGAGCAATTAGCTCAATGATCCTAACACTGTATAGCATCCAGATGGTTTACCTTACTAACCAGCTAATACATCCTAGCCAAGCAAAATCCAGTTACCAGCTGAATATAAACACCCTAGAAATACCAAGCAAACAGCTTAGAGAACCTAACATTGCCGAGAAACAACATGAAACACCCCTGTGACCAGTTCAACACCCTAGCAACCAGCTTAAAGAGCCTAAAAATGCCTTGCGACCACATGGAACGCCCAACACCATAGTAACCAGTTCAACACCCTAGCAACACCTATGCACAAGCCACAATACTTTTGTTACAAGCAGGTACACCTAGGCTACGCCTACTAATTGCATAATAGACTCTAACAACACCTAGCGACTTAATGGAACACCTTAACTACAAATGCCTAGTTCTAATTAGCATCACATTAAACCCTGTTAACATCATGCTAGCTTGTGCTACCTTAAATTGATAGCATTTCAGCGTTGTTACGGGTCGAAGGCTGATTTTGATGTCTGTATGTGTCTGTGCTTTTGAGGGGATTGTTTTTATGTTTGTTATACTGTGTGTCTGTAATTCTTTCAGGAATATATGATTGTCGCAAGATTGATGACTTGGTGAACCATGGATGAGATAAGTGACTCCAGCTACTAGATGACGCTTCTCTTCATCAAGATAACCAACATCACTCAGTTACACAGGTGATTTTGTTAAGGTCTAGGGATCATTCAGGTGCAAAACTCACGTGGTGATGGTGGTGATGGTGGTGATGGTGCAACACACTTGTAAGACACAGTCAGGTATTTGTAAGTTCCACCACAAGGATCCGTGAAAGCTGCATTCTCCGCAACAATGGAACAACTCGTTTTTCCATCACATCTGTGTCAATAAATACAAAGATCAGCAAAAAGATAAAATATAATAATTGCTTATGTTATTTTCACACCTCATAGCTCTTCAGTGACGTTTAATGCTCTTACCTAATGGCCACCACACTTAGAGACGTACTCTGAGTGCACTGAACATTTGTGAGCTGGTTATCTGGTCTTCCAGTAGAGCAGGTCTGTCTGTCTGTACGCCCATAATTGGCTGAAAGGACTTTAATAACTCCCTGGACTGTTGATAAAAGTAACATTGCCCACAAGTGTGTTGTACTTTTTCTAAATGTGATATATGGTCTTGAAATTATTGTAGGACATGCAAATGCATCTATTAATGAATCCCAGAGAACTCACCACAGCTGAGGAAGGCAGTTTGTGATTCACAAGTAACTATAGCCAATGAAGGTTCGACTAAAGTTGGAGACAAGTAGCAAATAAGGAGCAGTGATGTTACAGTGTAACAGTTAGGGCACCTCCAATTTCTTTGTTAAAATGCAATCGAATTTTACAGAAAAATAAAAAAACTTGAATGCCTTAAATATTGTTCTCTGACTATTTTGTCGAAAGTAATTTCATTTGTTTGAGCAGCGCCCTGCTCAACTTTCAACTCTCCCTTGCACAATAGTAGAATTTGTTGGACATCAAAGGCAGTGGAGGAAACATCTACATTGCCTCGAAAAATCCATTATATAAAGGTATCGCGGGAGACAGGAATTGGAACAAAATCGGATTCAAACGCTCCTTGATGCCTTCCTACTTTGGAATGCAGCCTCCCGAAGGCAGCATTTTACATCTTTTGGACAGAGCCCATCTCTTAGCCGAAGCAATTAGCTCAAAGACCATAATGCTTCTTAGCAACCAGATGGTTACCTTACTAACTAGCTAATACATCCTAACCTAGCAACACCAAGTTAGCAGCCAAAATAAACACCACAGAATCACCTAGCAAACAGCTTAGAGAGCCTGACATTGTTTAGCAACCACCTGAAACACCCCAGTGACCAGTTCAGGAATATATGATTGTCGCAGGATTGATGACTGGGTGAACCATGGATGAGATCAGTGACTCCTACTAGATCCAGCTACTAGATGATGCTTCTCTTCATCAAGAATTACCAACATCACTTAGTTACACAGGTGATTTTGTGAGGTCTAGGGATCATTTAGGTACAAAACTCACCTGGTGATGGTGGTGGAGTTGCAACACACTTATAAGACACAGTCAGGTATTTGTAAGTTCCACCACAAGGATCCGTGAAAGCTGCATTCTCCGCAACAATGGAACAATTCGTTTTTCCATCACACCTGTTTCAATAAATACAAACATCAGCAAAAATATAAAACATAATAATTGCTTATGTTATTTTCATACCTCATATTTCTTGGGTGACGTTTATGCTCTTACCTTATGGCCACCACACTTAGAGACGTACTCTGAGTGCACTGAACATTTGTGAGCTGGTTATCTGGTCTTCCAGTAGAGCAGGTCTGTCTGTCTGTACGCCCATAATTGGCTGAAAGGACTTTTATAGTTCCCTGGTCTGTTGATAAAAAGTAACATTGCCCACAAGTGTGTTGTACCTTTTCTCAATGTGTTATATGGTCTTGAAATTATTGTACGACATGCAAATGCATTGTTTATATGAAAACCAGAGAACTCACCACAGCTGAGGGAGGCAGTTTGTGATTCACAGGTAACTACAGCCTTTTCTGATGGATCAACTAAAGTTGGAGACAAGTAGTAAAGGAAGAATAGTGATGTTAAAGAAATTTCTCTGTTAAATGCAATTAAAAGTTGTAGAAAGTGAAAATAAAACTGATCGTCAAACTGTGAGTCGACTCTCACCCCTTAGCAACAACCGGTTACACACCAATATACCCTGGCTATGCATTAGAGCACCAAGTCAATAAAAGCCTTGCAGACCCTAACAAACTTTAGAAGTGAAATTATGCAGATTCACATTCGCCGTGTGCCTCAGTGGAAGCGGCTGTCATTTAAATTCATGAGAAAGTAAATAAATACAATTGTTAATATCAGTTCATTCTGAACTTTAAAATGAAAGTATGCGAATTAAGTTGTTTTTTTACATATATCGATGCTGATATTACTTTTTTTTTCAAAACCGGATTACAGTAGAGACAAGGATAGACTGTTTGATAGTCTGTTTTTACTATATTATAAACATGCAGGTGTATCATATTTTATTGTAGTTTTGCACATCTCCACAAATAAGAATATTTTTAGGGGGGAAAAAAAACTAAATTTGCTCTGGCCAGTCAGTAGAAGAGAACCACATTCAACTTCCATGGAAACCAAGACAGCAGTTAAAAGGGCACTTCAGGGGGATAGTTGTGATTTTTAAATCTTTGCGTAAAAGAGTATAGTGTTTATTGCAATTTGGTTTTGTGTGGTCATTGTTTCAGTACGTTAAGCCATGTTTAGCTGTTTTATTATAAGGTCCTCTTTGGGGGATGAGTGTTTATGTTTTTCACTTTATATTTTTTATATGAACTAGTTCTTTTAACAGCAGCTAGCGTTTAGCTAGTTTATCGTCCTATGTAGAAAATTATGGCAGCATATTGGTTGCTATTTTCATTTTGTAACGCAATATGCAAAATGGCAATTCAGTATGTAAAATTAAAATGAAGTTTACTTTTCGTGTACCTGTTCGCCTGGTTTTATTACCTATGCCTGCTTATGGATAATTCTAAATAAACTGCGTTTGGACCTAACCTTGCCTCAGTCGCCACATTATAAATCTCTTTGCGCTTCATCAAAACCATGTGATTGCAAACAAGGCATTACGACTGGACTGAACTCATGGATGGCCCCTCTTGGTCAGAATGTCCGAGGCCGCTTTTTAGTCCCAGCCCAGCCCTGGCTATCTTTCTACCCCCCCCCCCCCCATAGCATATGAAAACACAAATGACAAACCAATCCCGTATTTAAAACCATACACACTAATAATAAACTTGTCATGGGAACAAGGACTGAGGACCCAGGCATAGACACCAGGTAAGGGGTTATTAACAAGAATATATTTAACAAAATACGAAACAAAAACCCACAAGGGGGTAAAACAACATAAGGGTATAGCATGTAGGGTAAACATGAACAAAGACTAACTACACTAAACTAGACAAGACTAAGTACAACACTAGACATAACTATGTATAACTAAGCTAACTTGACACAACAATACAAACCAGAATTCATTGGAGTTGAACTCAGAGAGTAGCCTCTCACATGGAGGGAGACATCTCTTTTCTGACTTAGCCATAAAGTTTTATTTTATCTAACGTTTTTAGAAAAAAACTGGCTAAGAGAGAACACTTTTTCTCTACAACAAAGCACAACACACACACAAAGCGGTCCTTGAAGACAAAAGAACCTGAAGTCACAAACGCTTCATGTATATAGCTAACCTGCAGGTGCATGGGTAATTAGCCACATCACCTGCCAAGGTTATTCAATTCAATTCACGTTTATTTATATAACAATGTGCATTGTTCCAAAGCAGCTTTACAGGGGCAAACAGGAAAAACAGAAAAGGTAAAACACAGCAGTGCATGGTGTTTATAGAACAAGCAAATCATTCTAATAAATAATATCTAATTAATAAATAAATAAATAAATGCAGTCTCCCGGTGAGCAAGTCAACAGTGCACTGCTGTGGCGAGGAACCCAAACTCCAATGATTGATTAATGGAGAAAAAAAACCTCGGGAGAAACTAGATTCAGCTGAGAGGGCCAGAGGTTATTTAAAGCCAATTCTTTTAATGTTTTGTTAAGTAAAGGTTTGCTGTCACTCACCATTGTCGCAGATGTAATTCAGTCGAATGCATTCAGATATTGAACATAGAGCTATGAAGGAGAGTTTGAGTCTTTATTAAAACACATAGAATACATTTTCATGACATTATAAAACAGATCTAAAACCAGAAACACAAACTCACCAATCACAAGAAGACTGAAATATATAGCCTGAGCCATTTCTGAGGAAGAAACACATTGCAAATCTCAAATGTTCAAATAATTTAGTTATTCTTTGGTCATTAAATTTTTTTCCTCTTTAATTTTATACCTCCTCTTCGAACACTGACAAAATAAATAAATAAATGACTGTTTCAGTCAAAACTGTTACAGCCAATTGTATTCAGGGTTTTTCAGAATTGTGTTTATGTTTTGGTTTACGGGTTTACTTTGTATTTAATAATTGAATCAAAAATGACATTGCATTTCATTTTTTATTATTAAACGTAACCTATTATTTACTAGAGACAAATACATTTTTTTCTACGTTTTTTATCCCATGCAAGGTTCTAATCTTTGCCCAAAATTGTTACCTTGTTTAATTTTTTAGACACAATATTTTCATTGAGAATAAATCTGTTTGGTTGTGTCAACACAACACACATAATTAAATAAATTTACTTTCATACGTGCAACTTCATTTCATTGGTCAACGAAAGATCAAATAACATTCAGCTTAACTTTTTTTTGTCCATTTGCATCTTTATATGAATAGGACACTGGGACAGGAAATTATGGGATGAGAGAGAGGGAATCGGAAAATGGGAAAGGACCACGAGCCGGGATTCGAACTCGGGTCGCCGGAAGTGCTACTTCCCAACATGTCAGCGCACAGTACATTGGTCCACTTGTGTCCGACATCTTTACTTTTTAAATGCTTAATGTTATTATGCAACAGCCAATCACAGCGCTAGCATTACCAATGTAATGCCTTCTGATCCAAGCAACATTTTGGACAACTAAAAGTTAGGTAACACTTAATAATAACTTTCCTTAATAAATCCTTAACAAACATTGTATAATTCTTAGTAGATCATTAGTTAATTATGTTCACATAGGTAGAAATATGAGATGATAAGGTACACAAGTTCATCATTAACTACTTGTTTATTAACATGCATATTGGTTGTATTGTATATTAGCATGTATATAGCACATATGAATGCCTTATTCTACATCCATTAATCCTACCCAATACCTTAACCTAAAAACTACCTTATAAGCAGTAATTATGAGTTTATTGAGGCAAAAGACGTAGTAAATGGTGAGAATTGGTCCCTATTCTAAAGTATGACCAGATAATGCTCTTGTTAAAGCGCCATTCTGCAAGTTCTTTTGAGTAAAAGTTGCTAAAACCAATTATTGAGCAAGTACATGAAAGAACTGTGTTTAAAACTGTGTCATTACCCTTGCTGGATTCACCACGGAACGATTGTAATAATGGTTTGTAATTTGCCCTGCAGGGTCGACTATACTGGATGTCCTTATATGGTGTCTTCCATCTTTACGTAATTTCGTCACATTCGTACACAGAACGAAGAGGATACGGCTCCTAGCCCGTGTGTGGATGCTGCGAGTGACAGGCGTTTTTTTAATGTGTACTCACAACTGCTGGGTAAGATTTCATACAACGTTTAGCATTATTTATGGCGGGATTAGTATTATTTGGGTGATTTAGAAATTTCGTTAATGTTAACTGTTACCTCCCCACATCTGTATTTCATGTGCCGCGAATTAGCGCGGACAACTGAAACCTGTGATTTTAGTCAAATTTACGGACTTATATCACGGATATGATGGCAAGGCTAAGCATATAGTATATATAGTTGTACGGTGTATAATGATTTATGACAGTGCCTGTTAGCATCTGAGACCCGTGTGGAGGATCTTCTGTCCGGTTCGCGTTACAGTAGTTTCCATGAGAAATAACAAAATGACCCAGCACCTGAAATAATATCAAAACACTTCAACGCAGCCTCCATTTGCACTATTTGTGTCTGTTTATGTTCTTATTTATTTCGTATTTTATCCTCTGTCATGTTATCTGAGTTTTTTATGCGCTATTAAAGTAACGTTTCAGTGAAGATTCTCACCGCTGCACTGTCACAGGCCACGACCCAAAAAAAATCGGACTAATCCGCCCAGTTGAGCAGTGACGAATCACAACTCACGTAAAGAAATACCTCCACAAAGAGACGACCAATCCTACTTTAATTTGTTTTAGTTGCTTTAGTGTTTACAAATGTAGTTTTAAGCATTATCTAACGATTAAAAGATCAGTATTTCATGTAAATTGAAATCCATACTAATGTCATTAAACTCTAAAGTCATGTGATAATGCACTTTTAAAAAATCTACAAAAGATTTTAACGGAAATTATACAATGATTAAACGTTTATTTTATATACTTTATATGTACTGAAAAACGTTTTCATTTACAAATGTTGTTAAATACTGAAGTACTTCAAAAAACGATTAATTTAACATATAATTCATTAATTCTTAATCACCGTCCGTAAATGTCATATAAAGAGTTTGGTTCAAAAAATGAAATAACTTTTTTAAATAATGTTTTTTTTATTGTGCATTCCCATATTGTTTTGATTTGAGTCATAATAACTAATTCAATAACACACAACAAAAAAATGATAACATAATAAAAAACATGATATTTGAATATTCAAATTCAAATATCATGTTTTTTAACAAACTCTTCATACATTTGTTCTTTGTTTGTTGTGTAGATATCTTCTATTTTGTCATTTTAGCAAATCATTTAGTTCACGTTTTTACAGTTCTCAATCTAAAGTGGAACCTATTGATAAATTGTAAATTTTTACATTTACTAATCATTAGTAACTTTATGAGTAGTCATCTTGACTGTCAATATTGTCCCAAATGACCTGAATTTACCCTTTTTTCACATCTTTAAATTTTTATTTTTATTAATAATGTGTTCATGTTTTTGCAGTACCCAATCTAAAGTTGACTTTTCTTCATTTTTGTGATTGTTTATAAATGTTTACTGATCATTTAGTTCCTTTATGGGCATTAGGCTTTAACAATGTGTGTGTAAAGGGTGGTTAGTTACATTTAATGCTTGCTAAAGACAAACACTCATTGAAATTTGTGTGCAATGTATGTTTTGCCTCAATATTTACATGAGCATACAATTGTTTACAACTTAAAAGAATATTCCTTGAATCGTACAGCAACCAGAGAAAATGTATAAATATTTAAAGTGAACAATAGAAAACAGCAATTATCTATAATCCAACAGTAATCAAATCGTGTCATTAAATTGACCCCTGTACACTGTTGACCCCTTAACCAACCCTTAAACCTACACATACCACTAAACCTGTCCCTAACCTTAGCCATATCATGCTCGATAAAAGAAAAAGTGTTGTACAACTTCAAAAGCTTTCAATTGTTGTAGGTATAACATTTATTAAAATCTTTTGTAGTTTTTCAAGATGTGTATTATCAAATGGACTAAAAGTTTAATTACATTTGTAATAATTTTAAATTACATTAAATAATGATCTGTTAATCATTAGGCTATGTTAAAGTTTATTAGTAAACATTTACAAACACATTATCTTACGTTTCTAGCTATTTCAATAAATAGTAACTAATGATTTTTTAAGCATTATGTATTGTTTGTTAATGATTTATTAATGAAAGTTATAATAAAGTGTTCCCCTATAGTAATAATGAGTCTTCTCGTAAGCAAACAATCTGCTCCTCGGTACAATAAAAACCTCTTTAAAAGGAACAAAAGAACAGAATTTTATTCTTGTTCTCATCTTGATTAAATAAATATAACTTTTTATTTTGACACTGACTCTTCTTTTCCAGTGTCTTGGAAAGCACGACACAAATTCTAGGACCGATTTGGGGAAACTATAATCCAATTTGTTGTAGAGGTTAACGCATTAGATGTCGGGGTCGGCGCTGTGCTATCTCAGCGGTCCCCTCGTGACGGGAAGGACATCCGTTAACCGCCAAAGCCCTGCAGAACACAACTATGACATCGGCAACCGAGAGCTGTAAGCTGTGAGATTGGAGGGAGCAGAACAGTCCTTCTTGGTCTGGACGGATCACAAAAACTTGGAATATATCTGTTCAGCCAAGAGATTGAGCTCACGCCAAGCCCGCTGTGCACTGATCTTTTGTCGTTTCAACTTCCCCATGTCGTACCGGCTCAGGTCTAAGAACCTCAAACCTGGCCGAGGCAATCCTCCCCTTAAGGAGTAGTGGTCGGGGCTCTCTGGGGCATCGAGCGGCGAGTGATGGAGGCTGGTTGAGGGGTGCAAGTGCCGGCAGAGTGTCCAGAGGCCAAGTTTGTCGGTGCCGGCTGCGCTGCATCCTGATGTCCTTCAGTGGGGTCATAGTCAAGTCTTGTCCTATTGTTTAAACTAAGTGATCTTGTCCGTCCAGAGCTCTTTTGCAGCCTGCTTGGTGTCCCACTGTTCATGCAGATTGCTGCCCCGACGAATTTGGTAATCCAAGAGATTCAGAATGAAATCATAGATTTGCTTGCACCTCAAAATGCTCAAATCGGCCAAATACTTTTCAATAATTTTGTACTGCACAACTACGGTGTTTTGAAAAACGCGCACGCTTTTGAAAGATGGCTATGCTTTAGCTATTTAACATGTAAATATGTATCACTCAAGGAACGTTTAAATATCCACTTTACTTTGACTAAGTTGTGTGCAGAAATGTTGGTTTATTTTCTGAACATATATAGAATTAGCATTTCCATTTTATGCGGTAACGGATTAGTTAATTAACTATTATTAATATTTGTACTGTACATAGGACGAATTAAAATAAATCAAATGAAGCATGCTTCCATGCTTGAACATGCTGTTTTATGAATAAAAAAATTCATTCACATACACCTAAAAAATTGTACCGAATTGAGAGTGTGAGGTGGGGGCGGGCGGGATGATTGTGTCTTCCCTAGAGCGGCAGCCGAGCATGAGCCGGCCCTGATCTCTCCCTATGGGATTGTTCAAGCAAATCTTTCTCATCTCCCTATAGGGTTTTCTACTGAACTTTTTACTGGTTTACCTACGGGGTTGTTCTAATGGAATCATCTACTGACAAGATCAGCAGATTATGTCGCCATCTTTAAGTATCGGCTATTAACACATGTCTTCCGTCTGCACCTGACTGATCATTTCTGATTTCTATATCTTTTCTACAATATCTAATAAAAAGAAAAGAAAAAAATGCATTCTTATGTAAGCTTAGATAAACTAAACTTGTCTCTGTACACAGTAGTAGGCTTAGCGAAACATGTTTTTATTGCTCTTATGCTTTTTGTTGTCCTAATGTTTGACCCAATTGCTTCTATTGTTTACCCAACTTGTAAGTCGCTTTGGATAAAAGCGTCTGCTAAATGACTAAATGAAGATCTGTCTCCCTGGATTCTTACGGACTTGTTCAAATTTGTCAAGGACTGTTATAGATGTTTTATAGCCACATTTCATATCTCCTTTTTGACCTTTAGTGCTGTGGCTGCTATTATTTGATTAAATTATTATTTTTGTAACCCTGAATTTGACTCCTGCCCTTTCATCAGAATAAAAAAGTGTGTACACAACTAAAAGTAGGTAACTTTGCAATATCTAATGATGTAGTCATAGTCACACAATATTCCAGCATATCAAACTTGACAGCCTGATAATTATCAAAATAAAAAAGGCATTATAATTATTAGAAGGTTTTTAATGAAATATACGCACGCAACAGGTCAGCAGGAACGTTTCCCATAAGCGCCAAATTAAGCCCTGGATAAGTGTTGCTTTAACTAAGGCTAATTTAGACAATGTTAAAAAAACAAATTCACAATGCCTATGAAATTATGTCAAATCAAAAGAATAATTTTAATAGGAATGAGAATGTAAATTGTTCTTACTTTTCAGCTGTTGTGTGTTTCTCTCCTGAATCTGGTGCTGTATTTCTTGCTGTTTTTATGCCTTTCAGCACCTCCCATTTGTGTATTTTAGTATGTCTTCATATTTGATTTCCTGGTTACTTGTGTATTTTTCAACCTACTGCTGTCCGTTCTACTGTAACAACAAACATAACTCAAATGTCAAGAAAGTATTGATGCGTGCGGTCTCTTATATGCAAAGTTTGACATTTGTCAGCAAGTGTGTGTCAAGTAAATATACTGCATAGCCGGGACGTACAAAGACATTTTTAGGGCAGGTGCTCAAGAGGAAAAATGGGCACTTCTCATATTTGTTTTTATTTTTTCTCAAAAAAAGTTACATATATTGAAACAACTTTTTTAAATCCCTCTTTTTAAAACGCTCACCCAATTGTCTAAAATGTCTACGAAATAATCAGTTCACATAGAGACCATTGTCTTCTTAATAATTCATTAATTTGATTTTGTTCCTGATCACAAGAACAGGGCATCAACAAAGGAAACTAAACCTCAATGTCTATGATTTCTATGCTAAATATTCAAGTATTCAGGTACATCTTGAAAATTAGAATATCGTGACTCATTGTCACTCATCTCAGAAAGTAAAACCCATATATTATAGATTCATTACACATAGAATGAAATATTTCAAGCCTTTGTTCCTTGAATTTTATTATTTTGGCTTACAGATAATGAAAACCCAAAATTCAGTGTCTCCGGAAATTTACCTAAGATCAATAAAAAATGATATTTTAAAGTATGTTCATTTCTATGCACTCATTATTTGGTCGGGCCTCCTTTTGCATCAATGTGATGTGGCGTGGAGGCAATCAGCCTGTGGCACTGCTCAGGTGTAATGGAAGTCCAGGTTGCTTTGATACCTGCCTTCGGGTCATCTGCATTGTTGGGTCTGGTGTCTCTTGACAATGCCCACTAGATTCTCTGTGGGATTCAGGTCAGGCTGGTTTGCTGGCAATCAAGCAAAGTACCACCATGGTCATTGAACCAGCTTTTGGTACCTTTGGCAGAGTGGGCAGGTGCCCAGTCCTGCTGGAAAATAAAATCAGCATCTCCATGAAGCTTGTCAGCAGAAGGAAGCATGAAGTGCTCTAAAATTTCCTGGAAGATGGCTGCGTTGACTGTGGACTTCTGTGGCACCTGCCCACACAGCCAAAGGTACCGAAAGCTGGTTCAATGACCACGGTGGTACTTTGCTTGATTGGCCAGCAAACCCACCTGACCTGAACCCCATAGAGAATCTTTTGAGATGTTGGTCTATTTTGCCTTCATGTCTTCTTTTGCTCTAATGGAACGGAAATATCCAAAATCCACATTAAGGTGTCTGTTTTAAGCCTTCTATACCCTCTTCAGAATATTTAAACTAGGGCTGGGGGATGTGTTTAAAAAAACGACTTTAAAACCATTGCGATATAAAATAATATCGGGTGTGTTTGACTTCGTGCAGCCTGTATAGACCGGGATGGACACGTCAATAGCCAAACAAACACGCACACAGGAACATCCACACACACACACACACACACACACACATGAGCGCCACACGCACAAACCAGTTTTGCAGTGACTTATTTTATCAGATAAACCATAGCTTTTATGCAGTAGAAAAATGTTGTAGGTTTCCTGAAATTTCATCCTTCCTTTCATATTATCATGCCAGGCATGCGCATATCAACATCACGCTGTATAATCATCCTTCATGTTTATTTTATACTGCTACGATAATATGATAGTGTTTTTTCGTTGTTAAATCATTCTACATATTATTTAATACATTTAGTACAATTTGATTGGGGGTTACGTTGTAAATTAATCCTACATGTTTCTTTTATGCTGGTAGAATAATCTGACAGGTTTTTTTGTGTTTATTTTAAGATTGTAGGACTATCTGACTGTTTATTTTTCATTGAAAAATCATCCGACCAGTTTATTTTGTTGACGTGCTTTAGATTAAATGATGTTTTAAGCAAAACCTCACACTCGCAGGTCTGTACCTGTGTTCGAATTGTCCTACCCTGTCAGATTTTCCTACCGCAGGGCAGGACAATTCGAACACCGGTAAAGCCCTGCGAGCATGAGGTCTTTCTCTTGGTCTATCTGTGCAGCGACCGGCAGAAAACAGAAACCCATTCAACCTACCGAACAAAACGGTCAAAAGTTCGTCTTTGCAAATAATAATAGCAGATGTTTTAAGAGGTTTTCTTTTGGTTCTGTATAACGACCGGCCTCCTGGTGTGAATCTCTTCTGCACTAACGGAACCTCAGTCATCATTAAAACAACATATGAAGTGCAATTGCTTTTGTGCCTGTTATTCGCACTACATGGAGAGCCAATAGACAACGCGGATAAAACTTTTAAAAGTTATACAAACTACATATATAACGTTGGTACTTTTGCGCCCTTGGGCCCTTGTGTGTTTAACTGTGTTCATGTTGTATTGCACACAGTTTTTCCTTCTCCCTCTTTCTCTCTCTTCGGGTTGGGCCGATAGACGATGCCATCGTACATTGCCGATGGCTGATAGACATGATGATGTTGAGCTGGCATTGTTATTCCAACATATGTTTCACTTTTGTCACATGACTCTTGCTGCTCTGTGCTGCTGGCTGCGCGTTGTGAACAAATGAAAAGCTTTTTTCCAAAACGCATTAAACGCCAAATTTAGTGAAAAAAATGAGTTTGTCATGCCATTTTGCTGTGTACTAAACCTATTCACTGCTCCATCAATGTTTCATGCCAAATCGCTATATTTCCTTATTTAAAATGTTCTGCAAGATGCAGTTTATTTCCAAAACGCTGTAAGTTCCAAACCTGTTTTTAGCCTAATTGCAATATCTATTCTCGACCAATCAGAATTGGCTCGTTAGTGGTATTTGTATGCGTGTTATTTTTAAATTTGTTGTATGTGGTGGAAAATATTGAAACATGAAATTGAAAATATTTATTTTATTTTACTATTTAGTTTGTCACTATTTATTTTATTTGGCTGTTATTTTTTCATGTATTTATTTGATTTATATTAATTTATAGTATGAGTCCCTGATGTCATGTGTTGCATGTTCTCTTGTTTGTTTGTTTTAAAAAAAAAATAAACCAACATCTTTTTTAAAATGGATGGATTTGTAGCATTTTGAAAAAAATTTAAATAAACTTTGAATTTATAATCGACAATATTGTTGTTACATTTAACAATCAACAATTTAACATGTTCAGACTGAGCCAAAAGACCATTATAACAGGATAAATTGAATATTAACAAAATGTATGGGCCTAGGTAAAAAAATGTCATTTTCATGAAAACTATTCAAATGGATTCATAGGGTTTTGGAAAAGAGCTCTTCAAATACGAACAAGACAACAGGCATAAAACATCACTCTGTACAGATCAGACAAGCCTGACTTTATAACTGTAGGTTGTGCTGTATAAAGAGGACGCGCAGTTTGCGCAGACCCGCCTGTCCTTATATTTGTAAATCATAAAATTACGCAACTAACGTTGTATAAAAACGTACGTAAACTGTACTGTTATTTTACATGGTCATGCTACTAGGAGGGTTAAAGCTGGAGTAAGCAAGGGATAGTATGAACACATTTTTTATTAGACACAAGACACAGACAATTATTGGTTAAGTCAAATAAATATTTTCCTGCTTTCCTGTAGCTCAGTGGTAAGAGCATTGCGTTTACAACGCAAGGTTGTGGGTTCAATCTCAGGGGATTGCAAATACCTATGTAAAATGTATAGGATAAAGCAATGTAAGTCGCTTGGATAAAAGCGTCTGCCAAATGCCTAAATGTAAATGTAATGTAAATGCAGATGTTTTGAGCTGTTTTTTGAACATTGTGAAGGATGCTGCAGTTCGGTGGAGGCTGGCAGTTCATTCAACCAAAGGGGAACCGAATGAGTAAAGGTTTTCTAAAGCGATTTGATGCCTCGCTTTGATGGAACAGCCAGGCGTCGCTCATTTTTAGACTGAAGATGATGGGAGGGGATTTACACCTGAAGCATTGAGTTAAGGTAAATGGGCAAATTTGCTGTTATCGCTCTGAAGGCCAGTGTTAGCGGTTTAAACTTGATGGGGGCGGCAACTAGTAGCCAGTTAAGGAAAATCAGGAGGGTTGTTACATAGGCTGATTTACAATTAGACGTGCGGCTGCATTCTGGATCATTTTCAAGGGCTTGACTGCATTGGTTGGAAGGCCGGCCAGTAGAGAATAGCAGTAGTCCAGTCTTGATATGACCAGAGCTCAGACTAACAGCTGAGTGGCATGCTCCAACGAGAAGTTTGAGAGGTTGGTGCGATGTGGGAGGTGAATTTCAGCTGGTCATCAAACATCAACACCAGGTTCCTCGCAGACTTCGTCTAGATTTCATTTTTTTATTTTTTGTACTTTATACCTACATGTTTCATCTCAATTTTGCCCTCAATAAAACAGTTTGGGGGATTATAATCAGTGTCTTCTGAACCTTCCTATCACCTCCCCTTAACCCCATTTGGGGCGCACTTCAACAGAAACGATGTTTATAAATGGATTTTATATTGCTAGTAGCTGTGTTACAGGTAAAAAAAGAGTGATGATCTCAAACCTTATGACATAAACCATATGTGCGTAGTTGCAATTTCAATTTTGAGTTTCATCCCTAATAATCAACAACAGAAAGGCAAATACCCAGCTACATTATGTAAATGTTTATTCTTTGTATTGTACTTCAAACAACACAAGCTCTGGTTTTATTCTTGGAGAAAACTTTCAGGGTATGAAAGTAACCATAGCAACTCACTCTCTGAAGATAACCTGCTCCGGAGAAGGTTATGTCCCAGGGTTACTTAATTTTAAGGAAATGTTACTAAGCTTTAGGGGTTGTGTAAGAATAATATTTCTTTTGTCCTCTTGTCTAAGTATTATTCTAAGGTTGAAGAGTCTGGTCGACGGAACACACAGAGTTTCAGGATCCTGGAGACCAAGAATGACACAGACACAGAAGTGCAATTCAATCAGAGTCCCAAGTTTAATGTATTAAGGACTAATATTTATATGCTTGAAACAGGAGGTAACATTGGTCATGGAAAATCACCAGAATGGAAAATCACCAGACCTTCTGTTTATTCTTACTTCCCCTGAGAAGAATCAGATAAGATATCACAAAGTATGTATTCGATATGTGTCTTTATACACTCAACATTACAGTATCAAAACAATTGTCCCTTGACATCATTAGGAACCTTGAGATGGAGACCAACGGATACTCATATCAGCATAAGACAGCATAAGACATGATACAACTTTCAACGAGGTTAAACAACAGGACAGTAAGGAATAAGTAATATGCTAATAATAAAACAAATGAATGCATATGATAGATGAATATTGTATTAGACACAGCCGAAATATTGTCGAGGACACAGACGAAATCCAGATTCTCACAGGTTGTCCGCGCATCGGTGTACTTTTGATGAGCGTCAAGTGGGCATGAAAGCACAGATTATGTAAAATATATAATAAATTTACAGCAATATTACAATTACATTTCCAATCTCACCCATCGCAATTCAGCATTCACAACTTTTTGTTTTATTAACTTTATTATTAAACCTTTTAAAATGAAATAATCTTTAAAAAAATAGTGTAAGCTGTTATTGTTTAACTTTATGTATTTATATATAATACTGTATATACTTTGAATTAGGTTTATTAAAACATCTCCAAATATCACTGGATAAATATACACACCTTACAATTTCCAACAGTTAATGGATGTTAACAGTGAAGTATTTTAACTCAATTGCATATTAGTACTCTTGTCCACTTATTGGGCAATATTTGACGCATTGGGTCAAAGATAGTTGTGGCCTAAACATTAGAGAGCCAGATTTAAAACGCAAAGGTTGCAAGTTTGATTCCCAGGCTGGCAGGTTTCCAAGGCTTAATTAGGGGACCCCCAATGGGATCACAAATGGCATATTGTTCACATATTTAAATTCTTATTATAATTTGATATCAATTTACATAAAAAATACCTAAAAAATTTGACTTCAGTATAACTTAAAATGTCTTTCTGATCCTCAGCCTCCTACAGTTTAATATTGAAAGGCCTTTCTCTAAATTACAATTAGACTTTCAGGATAGGCCGTTTCCACCTCTTTTAACATTTGGAAAACCATGACCTTTTAGCAAACAAGGTCAAAAGAAACTAAATGTTTGTGTATTTGAAAGGGATATATAAAGGGTATAATGTTTGACTCGGCCTAACATTTTAAACCTCTACCTCTGTCCCAGCAGACCTTCATCCATCCATCCATCCATTTTCTACCGCTTATCCGAACTACCTCGGGTCACGGGGAGCCTGCGCCTATCTCAGGAGTCATCGGGCATCAAGGCAGGATACACCCTGGATGGAGTGCCAACCCATCGCAGGGCACACACACACACTCATTCACTCACACACTCACACCCTACAGACAATTTTTCCAGAGATGCCAATCAACCTACCATGCATGTCTTTGGACCAGGGGAGGAAACCGGAGTACCCGGAGGAAACCCCCGAGGCACGGGGAGAACATGCAAACTAGACCTTCATCCTCTGCTGCAAATTAATTATCATTCATAGTGTAGTGTACTGGATAGCATTACACATTTTTTTCCCTCAATTTTGACCAATGTAGTAGTTTCTAGAATTAAAAGAGCCTCCATTAATATGACTACATCAGCAACTGTTGCAAATAAAACAGATTCAAGGCAAAGTCAGTTTTCAGAAAACCAAATAAAGGTCGATTACAGGAAACATACAGAGGAGGAACATAAAAGTGGTTTAATACTGCCTTCAAAATTACAAATGTGATAAAATACGTAACCCAGGCTGTAACCCTGTTCCCTGAAAAAGCGGGAACGAAATGCTGCGTTTCAAACGCTATGGGAGAACAGTCTTTGTACGACCGGTTGTGAAGCACGTGTATCAAACACGGCAAAAATTATTTTGGCTTTAAATAACCTTGCCAGGTTAAGTGTCTAATTACACCAGAACCTGCAGGTTATAAATACACGTGAATGCGGACGCATCATCAGGTTCCAACTTTGTCTGAAAAGACGTCTGGGCACACCTACAGTGTTGCATTTTCCACCAGCCCAGATGTGACTCTGCAAGACTTGGTGGGAAGAGAAGGCTTTTTCAGGGATGATGACGTCCCAGGGGAGAGATAGCTAGCCAGCCAGCGTGTCTTCCACCATGGGCATCGCCATGTATCACCATGTCTTCGCACCAACTATGGTTGAGTAAATTGACGTTGAAGGAACAAAACACGGGAGGAATGAGGTTTCTGCCATGGGTGAGATAGCTCGCCATGGAGATCCTCAAAGAAAGGGAGGACCCGTAGAGGGGGGCTCTGGCACTCTGAATAGTGCAATTGAATTATCTCTGCCACCCAAGGTTTGGACAGCCAGCGATCAGTATTACATTTACATTTAGCAGACGCTTTTATCCAAAGCGACTTACAGTGCACTTATTACAGGGACAATCCCCCTGGAGCAACGTAGAGTAAAGTGTCTTGCTCAAGGACACACTGGTGGTGGCTGCTGGGATCGAACCAGCAACCTTTTGATTTACCAGTTCAGTGGTTTAACCCACTAGACCACCATCTCCACCGTATTAACGATAGACCCTGCTCCCTCACCCTGGATAGAGTGGGGGAAATTAGACATAGAGGAGGGAAAGCATACAGAAGTATGTCTGGCCATGGGTGGGCTAATGCATCAACACCTAGCAGTCCATTTCCATCCTTTAGCGTTTGAGGCATTGAGCATTTCTTGTGAGGCGAAGAGATCTACGGCAGCCTGACCGCATCTCTGCCATATTTGAGACACCACCTGGGGGTGAAGTTTCCACTCCCCGTATAATGGATTTCCCCTGGACAGCAAGTCCGCTCCCATGTTTATAATTCCCGGAACGTGAGTAACTCTGAGGGATAAAAGCCTTGTATCGGCCCAAACAATCAGCTGCTCTGCCAACTGATCCAACTGAAGAGAGCGTGTGCCTCCTTGTTGATTGATGTAAGCCACCACTGTGGTATTGTCTTTCTTTACCAGAACATGCTGGCTTTTGATGAAGCCCAGAAAATGTTTCAGTGCTAACCATACTGCCATCAACTCCAAATAATGTATATGTTTGTGAGTCAGCTTCGGAGGCCACAAGCCGTTCACCGACCTGCCCATTAAATTCGCTCCCCACCCTATAATGCGTCCGTTGCCACTCTCGATAACACCGCCCCTAAGGGAATCCCCGTCCTGAACGTCACAGGGCTTTTCCTGTGCCTGATTGCTCTGATGCACGCATGAGGGATCCTCACAGGCCGGCCCAGATGCCGCAGAGAGCACTGACGCAAACGCGCGATCCAGAGCTGAAAATGTCTCATTTTGAGCAGCCCCAATTCCACTACACAGATCACTGAGGCCATAAGCCCCAGCAATCGTAAGCATAGTCTATACGGTACCACTTTCCCCATCTGAAAACGGTCGAGGCATTGTGTGAAAGACAAGATCCTCTCCTCTGTCAATGTTACTTGGTACGAGAGGGAATCTACGTTGAGCCCCAGATAATCTGTCTGCTAAAAAGGCTCCAGTCGGCTCTTTATCATGTTGATCTTGAACCCTAAATTGCTGAGGTTATTTAATACAATCTTTCACTGCTTGCTCTCTCAACGAGAGAGCATATGAGATAATGTCTATGTAAGACAATATTCTTATTCCCTTATCCCTGAAAGGGAACAGAGTTGCTTCTACACACTTGGTAAAAACCCTTTGGGCTAAAGACAGTCCGAATGGAATAGTTTGAAATTCGTATGCTGTGCCTTGGTGTGCACATCTGAGGAATTTTCTGTGAGAGGGGTAAATATCTATGTGAAAATAAGCATCTGTCAGATCGACTTTCACAAACCAATCGTTTGGACGAATCGATCGACAGAGCACTTTGTGTGTCAACATTCTGAATGAATACTTTCTCAAGTGCTTGTTTAACACACCAAGGTCCAGAATAGGACAGAGCGCTGTTTCTCCTTTCTTTGGGATAACAAAATAGCGTGAATAAAAACCCTGACGGCTCTCCTCCTCGGGCACTACTCTGATTACTCGTTCATTTAACAGAGTTTCCATTTCGACCGATTCCCCCTGTGCTACTGACATCAAAACCCCATTGAACCAAGGTGGTTTCATTGCAAATTAAAGCCTGTATCCCCGTGAAATCGTTGCCAAGACCCACAAAGGAACTGCGCATGCGCGCCAGTCTGTTATGCGGGCCGAGAGAAGAGCTCCGCTGGCGAAGGAGTGAGCACTCCCCCCAGTGGTGAGACAAGGGGAGCGCTTTTAATGCATTTGGACTTTAGAGAATCTTTTTTGTGTTTGGGACATATCGCCCTCGGCTGTTTGCGATAGTGGAATGTTTATTCTTATGTTCTCTGAATTCGGGGAGCATTTTGCCTGAATGCGAAAAAGCATTCTTAATTCTTAAATCCCCTGCATATAAAAGCATTCAAGAAAATATCGTGAATGCTTGGTGACACTGAACACAACACTTAGCTCCCTCGTCTTTCTGAGCTCGAGGAGAACAACTCAAACTGGCCCTTACCGAACTGAACACAATAGGGCAGTTTTCCACTTTCTTCTCTAGGTGGGCGGAGTGTCAACCCCTCGTAAGCCGCTCTGTAACTGGCAATTGGTGGAGTGATCTCTGACGTCAGAACCCCACGCCCGCAGATTGACAGGCGGATCAGCCAATAGATTCCCAAATCTGAAACAGAGTACAGACACACAAACGCAACTATACATTGCAAAAAAAGTACATATAAGAGCGTTCTTAACAATGGACCAAACAACCCCTTCGTAGGGCCGTAAGCTGCAAGCATCACCTCCGTTTTTTGCGCATCGCCCAAGCCCGACAGGTTCAGCCATAACGCTCTCTCAAACAGCCATAATGCTCTCTGACACAGCCAATCCCATCACGCGGCCGCAGCCCTGGACCGTGCCACGGGAAAAGTGCAGAATTAAATCATTCACCAAGCAAATCTCGTCCCACAGTACAGGGTTCGGTGCGCCCGAATCCAACTGACGTTCCATCTCCTCAAAAGTCTCTGCTTGATACGCCGACAGTAAATTTACAGCTTTCAGCGAGCATATTGACTGCCCCGCATAATTATACGTTCTTTGATAAATCGATGCGATTACCCGATCCATAGTTTGCGACAGCGAAATCTGCGAGGAGGCAGAACGCCACCTCGCCAATTCAGATGGAGGTGAAAAGCCACTGAAGACTCTACACTGGGGGTCCTGCCAACCCCAGCTACCTCATCCCCTGAACCTCCACCATGGAATTCCCTATGGTGGGGAGCTTGCTCTTAAAAGGGCTATCCCAATAACGGGACATTTCCTTCATGCAAGCCGGCACGGCGGGATTCCCATAGTGAAACACAGAGTGAAGTTAGAAAAAGAACTGACTTCACTTAGGGGATCTTGAACAGGTTTTTAAGATCATAATGTCATTTGAAATAAATTTATTGTTGTTGTCATTATTATTTATATTAATTTACACGTTGACCACTGATCTACAATAAAGTAAAACAGTGATTAAGATCATTGTGTGATTTATTCTTTCTTTTTTAACAAAGAGTTAAAGTTTAAATTTTATTGATTTTTTTTAATCAAATTTTTTTGATTTAAGCTTTATTTTAGTTTTAACAGTCATGCCTATTTATCACAGTGGTGGCTTATGATCGCTGCAATTTTGAAACCAAACAATGCAGAACGTGCATGTCAGTCTCACCTCAACACAGTCAGACCCGTCCTGACATCTTCACTGGGGTCTTTTGCTCCTCTTCCAGCAAAAAATCATTGATTTTCACACACTTGGTGGCCTGTGCTTCGAGTGCTTGTCGTTTCTTCACTCTTAACTTCTCGGTTCCTCCTTTACATTTAGAGATTTTGAGCTTTAAGATGTTTACTGTCATTGCAGGACGTCGTAAAAGTAAATGATGCAGTTACGTATCCGCCGCTCTGTAGCCAGCAGGTCTGTTTCTTAATTCTGAATGACCAATGTTGGTCACGTGTGTCAGACAGCTAGTAGTCGCATGAGCTTCAACGGCAGTGAGACAGAAGCTCAGAAGTGGACTGCTAGAACAATATACTAACTACGCATATAATTACGATTAAAAAAACAGCGTGACTCATCGTCACAAACACCTTGCGGCCCACCGGGAATCTCCCGGTAGTCCCAATTGCCGGTACATGCCTGACCTCATGGTGAATCACGCATGCTCAGTTACCATCCAGCTCATCAGTTCTCAATCGAAAGAGTCCGAAGGAAACAGCTCTCGGTTCAGTATATACAGCCCAGTATCAGCTGCTCGTGCTCTTAAGTTCCCTCTTCAGTCAATTCAGTACTGTGACTAACTGAATAATAAAATGGTTTATTTTGAGTCACTTTGAGTGACTGTCAGACACTCCAGCAAATGAGTAATTTAAGTAATTTGTCATTAATTGCTTAGTGGAGATGTGGAACGTTTAGAACGGTTCAGTCCGATTCGGTGAACCGGATCGACAGGTTCACTGAAACGAACCGGCTCAGAAGAACGATTCGTTCGCGAACCGGCCATCACTAACGTCTACAGGTTCTAAGTAAACACATGTGCTTAACGCTAGCTTATTTTGACCTTGCACTCTGCATGCATTCTTGCATGATATCTCTTGCGATTTAAATCGAGCAAATCTCTGAAGGCGAGGACCAGTATTGATAACAATATTGAGGTGTTTTGCTTCATCCTTAGGAAAAAATCTTACTTGTTTAGAATAGAAAAAATATATGACCTATAACAAACCTATTTCGTCCTCTTAAAAAGAATGCAACTGTTTTTCCCCTTAGGACCTGGAGCTATTGATTGTTTATTGATTACAATACATTTTGCGTATATGGTAATAATTCCTACAAAACAGAACTAATAGGTAATAATAGATAATATGAATTATTAATGCTGTATATTTTTCGTAAAACGTAAAAAAAAAAAAATTGCAAGAGGAAGTGAACCAGGAGCCCATTGTTAAGGACTTCAAGGTGTGGTGGCCTGCACTTTTCAGACATTCTGAGGGAATAAAAACTGGTTAAAGTTAGTTTCTGGTGTTATTTGACAAATACATTATTGTGGTTAGTATAATATAATTTTGTTTGACTGTTCTTGGTTTATATTTCTTTTTTGATTTCAGATCAAAGCAGAGTTCCATTTATGGATTGATTCCATGTAGCTTAGTGACTACTGTACTGTTATAAAGAGTTTGTCATGATGTTTTTCTAATGTATTTTTATTCATATTTTAAAAGCTCATTTTTGGACATTTAAGGTTAGGCGCAGTATAAAAAATGGAATGGATCAGTTAATGCTAATGAAATATTCAGTTCGTTTCATAAACAAATTTGCAGAGAAAACTCTTTTTGCTTTCATTGTGTATGTTCTCAATGAATGATATTGTCAAAAGCAGCTTTAGTCTCTTGATAGAATTTGTTTTCAGGAAAAAATCACATATAAGCAATAGATTTTTAGCAATAATTAAGTATGAATTTCATGTTTGTAATTGAAACTTTAAATACATTTAGAGGTTTTGCGAAACATGATGAACACGTTTGACCAATCACAGCGGAGTCCTGTAATGATGATATGCGTTCCTTTGGGGCACATGCTGAATATGTTTGACCAATCACAACAGACTTTGGTGAAATGTTTTTATTGCTCTTAAGCTTTTTGTTGTTCTAATTTTTGACACAATTGCTTCCATTGTTTACCCAACTTGTCGCTTTGGATAAAAGCGTCTGCTAAATGACTAAATATAAATGTACTACACCATCTGACAAATCACATGATACTAGGCTAGCAGATTGGAGGGGATTAGATGGATGAATCGAGGAACAAATCATTTGAGTGTCAGTCAAGAAATAAGGTAAAAACATAATAAGCCTCTTATTACAACATTATAGTGTTTTAACACACTGAATATACATAAACATGTTGTTGAACACTCCATAAACTAAAGTAAGACCTTAAAAATCATATGTTACTTACTCTTTAAAAGTCTAATAATTGTCCCTAAGTGTTATTTACAGTCTGAACATATATTGATATTATATTGATATTAATTGAACATCAAGTAAATAATATTTTGAATTCAGAAAAATAAAGTATATCTTATATTTAAAGTCTATACTTTGTGCCTAATTGATTGTTTCAAAATGAACAGATATTAAATATATAGATATTATGAACATTAAGTAAATTTTATATCTGGTAAATAGAAAGCACTATGCAAATAACTATATAAATGTAGGTCACGCATTTTCTAGCGTTTTCAGAAATTGTACATAAAAGTCACAAAAATCTCAGCCAAGATAACAAGGTAACTGTTGGTAGCACGATATGCGTAGTTCACCTTCATTTCTGGCCTGAGACTGGTGGTCTGGATCATTTGACCTGAAACATGTGGCCTGCAGCTGGATATATCATTAAAACGCATGTAGGAACTGACCAATTTTAATGATACTATTGATTTTTCATTTTGCACCTAATGTTTGTTTAAATAAATAAATGCATTGCCATTT
This sequence comes from Triplophysa dalaica, assembly GCF_015846415.1. Classification (NCBI taxonomy): domain Eukaryota; kingdom Metazoa; phylum Chordata; class Actinopteri; order Cypriniformes; family Nemacheilidae; genus Triplophysa; species Triplophysa dalaica. Next base: position 20,587,852 of record NC_079546.1, on the reverse strand, counting down.
TGCGTATTGCATTTCGAACTGAAATTTGCTACCATTAGGCTGTGGAACTCCACCTACATAAATAAAACAAACCTAAAAATCAATATAAACTAACTGATGTTGTCCAACAAATCTATTCTCAATTTAAGGTGCGTTCATATTTGTAGTTCGGTTCTTTAGTTTTTTTTGGTCCGGGCTAAAAAATAAATAAAAAAGTGCTGATTCGCTTAGCTCTAACAGTTCACCAGAAGAAAAATGATGCCACAAGAATAAAGTACAATGTCAAATTAATCCAGGTGAAAAAAAGGCTGATTATGATCCAAATTAACAATAACGGGTAAAACCGAATCCAACAGAATAACATTCAAATCACTTGATTTTCGGGTTGTATATTGTTATAGCTTCCTGTTTTAGACTTGGTTATTTCAATCGAACCGCCCAGAGTTCATTTCAAATTGGACCAAGACCCATCTTTACAACAGTCTCTGTCGGCTTGTCCACACTCTTAAGGAAATGTTCTACTCTTCAGCACAATAGCAACCACTTAAAACTGAAATTCTTTAAAATACAAACAGAGCAGAATACTAAACATTAATACGTCTCTTCGCTATATTGACTAAAGCACATGTTATTATCATATTTCTATATTTACTATCAATATGACGTCCCATTATTCACACGGTATGAGAAAGAACAAATTAATTGAGGTGTTGAAAAAACAGTATAACTACACTACATCTACTCTTTAGGACCTCCTATCATAAGTCTTACTCAAACAAGACAAGAAAATATGTAAATAACACTTGCTAAATAAACAAAGGAGGTGCCGCAGAGCACATAATATGTTGTCTTCAGTATACGTCTTGTCATTGGTAGAAATTGACAGTCTTGCACAAATAGGGAAATTGAATATGAAAAAATACTTCAAAACTTCAAATTTGAGCATGTGATGAAGAGCAGATATAATCACATCAATATAGCTGGAAGCAATAATGACCGAACCCCATAATGTGGTGGCTTTTAGACAATACACAGTAAAACACTCTATTTTCTAAGAGTTTATTGGAAAATTATCGTGACAGTTCTGTGTTAAGCACACGGTTCAGATCCTGCCCGGGTAACATAAACAATTTCTCATAATCAGAAATAGCTTAAAGGTACAGTTTGTAAGAATTTTGCAGTAAAATATCGAAAAATCACAAGGTCAAAGTTATATATTTTTTTCAGCTCAGTACTTACAATATCTCAAATGTTTCCAACTCTTGTTAAATATTGTGAAAATCGCAATTCTAAACAGTTGACCGGGCCGTTTAGTCGCCTTTCAATGGCGTCATATCCGCATTACGCTTTGTTACCGCCTTTACTGACGTGGCAACCGTGTGACACTGTCGTAGACATATGTGGAAGTAGTTTGAACCGTCGGTCCGTCTAGCATTATTGAAAATGATGTGGGACATTCAAAATACCTTTTATTATGGATTGATTTGTACACTTAAAACTTAGAAATGTTATCACACCATCGAATTGGACAATTACTGTAACATCTATGACTAACAATTTAGTTTAAAACCTTACATTACTTGGGTCTAGTTCATTATAATGAAATAAAATGATTTCATCAAACGCAACATTTATAAAACTTTATTACTTTACCTCTAAAATAATCTTATATGATTTCTTGTTCCTGTCAGATTGATGTATCAGTGGTTCCCATCATTCCACGCTTCTACACAGCGTCATCAAGCTACGCGATTGTTGTTGTTTTGATCTTGCACCCTTTAGCAGAAATATCTACAAACTGTACCTATAAAAAGAAAGTTAACACATACACAGAATTTGTTTTGCAGGTCGGAGTTTTCAAATATATGCAGACAGTGCGAAATGAAGTATAGACAAAAGATTAATTTATTCAAAGAAACGATAGATTAAAAAGAGATATAATGCAATAATAATACAACCGAAACAAACTGAAGCAATGTGAGAAATACTGTAATATATGTTCCCCTTCAGTCGGTCTCTCGACGTTGTGTTGAGAGACGACTGGGGTTTGATCTTGAGAACCTATCATCTCCGAATGGAATTTCTAAACGCCAATAGGATTGGCGAATGGCCCGCCCACGCCAGTCTCCGCCCCGTACATACGGGTATAAAAGGAAGATGGCGGCGGTCATTCACTTACCTTTTGTTCTTCGGAACTGTTTTGCACTATATGTGTCAAATTTATTTTCTTTGAGAGAGTCTTTCTTCTCCTGCCGGCGCAACGTGGAAGCAGCGGATCCCCTGGTGTGAAGACGGCCTTCCCTTCGACTTCCCGGCAAATTCCCAGAGCCTTATTTCTAAAAGAGCATATTTCTCCGGCTGCTGAGCATGTCTCGCAGCTGTGTCCTTGGGTGCGGCAGACTCATTCCCGAGTCAGACGGCCATGAAACCTGCGTCACATGTTTGGGCGTCAAGCATGCTGAAGCAGGTTTCAGTGATAAGACATGTCCTGTCTGCGAGGACATGTCTATCAAGGTGTTGCGGTCACGGCTGGCGACGTTCTTCGGAACTGTTGCCGCCAGCCCGCTCGCTTCTAAGGCGAGTTCGGCTGCCGCTTCGGCGAAGTCGACCGCCTCGACGAGTAGCGGGGGTGATATGGGGACTGCTATGGATGTCACTTCGCCAGCTCCGGCTCGGCGAACCGCCCATACCCCAGTTCGCTCACCTGGAGGCATCTGTGGTTGAACCTTGTGCAGATTGGTGAGGCACAGAAGGCCCGCCTTCTGGACGCCCCCATCTCGCAAGCAGTGCTGTTCGGTGACACCGTGGAGAACGTGGCACAACAGTTCTCCGCGGTACAGAAGCAGACGGAGGGCAATTCAACAGATTTTGCCCCGCCGTGGCATGGCCACCCATCGGTCGTCACGTCCCCGGGCGCAGCCTGCTTCCCAACAGCCCCGCCCCTCTGCTGTGGCCCCTCCGGTTCCGGTGCCCTCCCCCAGGACGGCCCACCCGAGACGCAGACCCACGCGGAGGAGAGCGAAACCCCGCCAGCGACCCGCAAAGAAGGACTCCCAGCGGCCCTGACAGGATGAACCCAGGGGAAACATCGGGCCCGACGTCGGCCATACCATTGCCGAGTCGGTACGAGACGTTGCCTGTCGCGTCTCCACAAAGTCCGGGCCCTTTTCAGGGCCCGGCGCCCACCTCCTCGTTAAGAGAGTTGTTTTCCCTGGGTTTTCCTCTCCCACAGCACCCTTCGGCGCGCAGTGGCGAGGGCGGACGGCGCGGACGACTTTACCTCCACGCGACGTTGCGTCGACCAGCGCCATCAGACAGGTAAGTCCGCAGAGCCGTCAACCTCCCAGGGATCCGTCCCGGTGGGAGGTGACCGCTCTGCCACCCACCGAACCACCTCTTCCAGGGACGGTGAAGGAGATCGTTCCTCTAACACCGTTGGCAAGGTTCTTGGCTGCGTGGCGCATACCAGCCCTTCACGGTGGTTGGACCGAACGATCCGTCTCGGTCATGCGATACAGTTCGCCAAGCACCCCCCGTACTTCGGAGAGAGGTCGCCGCCCTGCTGGCGAAACGCGCGATCGAGCCCGCACCCATAACCGAGATGTCCTCCGGGTTCTACAGCCCGTACTTCATCGTCCCCAAAAAAAAAAACTCACCTGTGCCCTATTCTGGATCTACGCGTCCTGAACAGGTACCTGCACAAGCTACCGTTCCGGATGCTGACTCAGAAGCGCATCTTGGAGTCAGTTCTACACCAAGATTGGTTCGTGGCAATCGACCTGAAGGAAGCGTACTTTCACGTCTCCATTCTTCCTCGACACCGACCGTTTCTACGATTAGCGTTCGAGGGGAAGGCGTATCAGTACAGGGTCCTGCCCTTCGGTCTGGCCCTGTCTCCGCAGGTTTTTGCGAAACTCGGCCGCCCTAGCTCCCCTCTGGGAACAGGGCGTGCGTATACTCAACTATCTCGACGACTGGCTTACTTTGGCACACTCGCGAGATGTGTTGAGTACGCAAAGGGATCTTGTGCTCGGGCACCTAGACCGTCTGGGCCTCCAGGTCAACCGAGAGAAGAGCAAGCTCTCCCCAGCGCAGAGCATCTCGTATCTCGGGATGGAACTAGACTCTGTCCGCATGTCGGCGCAGCTCACTACCGAGCGTGCTCAGTCGGTGCTACGCTGCCTGACACAGGTCAGGCAGGCCACAGCGGTCCCACTGAAACTATTTCAGAGGCTCCTGGGGCACATGGCATCCTCAGCCGGGGTAATCCAGCTTGGGTTGATGCACATGCGACCGCTACAGCACTGGCTTCAGAGTCGGGTTCCGAGGACGGCGTGGCACCGCGGCACCAGGCGGATTACGATCACGCCCCTGTGCCGTCGTACCCTCATCCCTTGGGCAAAAGTTGTCCTTCTTACGAGCGGGAGTTCCGCTCGGGCAGGTTTTGAGGCGCGTCGTAGTTACGACAGATGCCTCCCTGCAGGGATGGGGGGCAGTGTGCAACGGGCACGCAGTAGCAGGGCGGTGGACGGGCCCCCGGCTGCGATGGCACATAAATTGCCTAAAGTTGCTGGCAGTTCATCTAGCACTGAGGAGGCTACGGCCCCTGGTGCAAGACAGACACGTGCTAGTCCGGTCGGACAGCACGTCTGCCGTGGCGTACATCAACCATCAGGGCGGCATACGCTCACGACAGATGTCGCAACTAGCCCGACGCCTCTTCCAATGGAGTCAGCAGGTGACCAAATCCCTGCGAGCCACGTACATCCCGGGGAACCTGAATCAGACAGCCGATGCGCTCTCTCGTCAGGGGACTCCCCGTGGAGAATGGCGATTCCATCCCCGCGTAGTCCAGCTCTTATGGGAGCGGTTCGGGCAGGCTCAGGTAGACCTGTTTGCCTCCCCGGACTCCACCCATTGCCCGCTTTGGTTCTCCCTGACCGAGGGCACCCTCGGCACGGACGCCTTAACGCACAGCTGGCCGCGAGACAAGAGGAAGTACGCCTTCCCCCCCAGTGAGCCTCCTTGCACAGACTCTGTGCAAGGTCAGGGTAGAGGAGCTCCAAGTCTTGTTAGTTGCGCCGTATTGGCCCAACCAGCCTTGGTTCCCAGACCTCATATCTCTGATGATAGCTCCCCCCTGGCCGATTCCCCTCTCGAAGGACCTTCTTTCGCAGGGGAAGGGCACGGTTTGGCACCCCAATCCGGGCCTCTGGAATCTCCATGCCTGGTCCCTGGACGGGACAAGGAGAGTTTAAGTGGCTTGCCTCTGGCAGTCCAAGAGACGGTCATGCAGGCTAGAGCCCCCGCCACGCGGCGTTTGTACGCCTACAAGTGGCGTCTCTTCTCGTCTTGGTGTTCCTCCCTTGGAGAGAACCCGCGGAATTGCCCGATCGGGTCAGTGCTGGCCTTCTTACAGCAGAGACTAGAGAGTAACCTCTCCCCATCCACCTTGAAAGTGTATGTAGCCGCTATTGCCGCTCATCACGATCTCGTGGAGGGTAAGTCTCTTGGTCGGCACGACCTGATCATCAGGTTCCTTAAGGGTGCGACGAGGGTGAATCCACCTCGACAGCGCCCTGTACCCTCTTTGGAACTTAATGTGGTCCTACAGGGCCTGGCTATGGCCCCGTTTGAGCCCCTCGGAGATGCCTCTCTTCCTCATCTTACGATGAAGACAGCACTCCTGATGGCGCTCGCATCTATCAAGAGGGTCGGGGACCTACAGGGCCTTTCCGTGTCCCCGGGATGCCTAGAATTTGGAACTGGTAACTCTCACGTTGTCCTGAGACCCAGACCAGGTTACGTGCCCAAGGTCCCCACCACTCCCTTCAGGGATCAGGTGGTGACCTTGCAGGCGCTCCCCTCCGGGGAGGAAGACCCAACCTCTCATGTGTTGTGTCCTGTACGCGCATTGCGTCTCTACATTGACCGCACACAGAACTTAGGAGTTCTGAGCAGCTCTTTGTCTGTTTTGGAAGACAGCATCAGGGGAGAGCTGTCTCCAAACAGCGGCTGGCACACTGGATTGTGGATGCCATCTCCTTGGCGTACCAGTCCACGGGCCAACCATGCCCGCTTGCAGTGAGAGCTCACTCCACTCGGAGTATGGCCTCCTCGTGGGCGTTGGCCAAGGGTGCCACCCTGGCAGACATCTGTAGAGCTGCGGGTTGGGCTACGTCCAGTTCCTTCGTGAGGTTCTACGACCTCCGAGTGGAACAGGTGTCAGCCCGTGTCCTGCTGGAATAGGGGCCGGCATCTGGCCTGGACGTACGCCTGTGAAAGCGCCTTCTCCCCTCTTCAGGTGAGTAACGTGCGCTAACTGCCTCCCTGCAATTCCCCCATTAGGGTGAAGCATAGGCATTCCATCCATCACTAAGCACGGCATTGGTAATAGATCGGGCGGAGCGGTCTGTTAGAACCAGGTCCAGTACTGGTAGAGTTACCCCTATTCAGGCGAACCCCTATACTTGGACTAGTGCCCCATACGTAGTGACTCGCTTATAGGTAGTCCCGTATGAAGATTTTCACGTATTCCCCTCTGGCGAATTGGTGACCTCCCCACCGGTGGCTCTCCACCGGGTTTACTGTCCCCAGAATCGGGTTGACACTTCCGGCGTGCGCTCTCCCTATGGGAGGACCATGCATTATACCTCCACATGTACCTCCCCACGTGGCAGGATGTGGGCTCCGCAACACACTCTTCAAGAGAAGAGTAGTGTTTTTTCCCAGTGCGGCCCGGAAGGGACCTCGTTACAGGGGTAACGGCACCTTCCGTGATGACCGTCAGTAGAAGCTTCTTCGTATGTCTGATACTGAATCCACTGGAAGATTACATCTCGCGGTAGCGCTCAGTCTTGACTCGCAGGCCCAGTCACTGTCGCCCCGCTAGAGGTCGTAATGCGGCGTAGTGCCGTGGCGTGTGTAGATACTTCCCCAGTCGTCTCTCAACACAACGTCGAGAGACCGACTGAAGGGGAACGTCTCGGTTACGTATGTAACCTCGGTTCCCTGATGGAGGGAACGAGACGTTGTGTCTTCATGCCACACCACTGCGCCGACCCGCTGCAGTGACGAGAGACACTCTCTCAGGTTCCTCAGCACAAAGGTAAGTGAATGACCGCCGCCATCTTCCTTTTATACCCGTATGTACGGGGCGGAGACTGGCGTGGGCGGGCCATTCGCCAATCCTATTGGCGTTTAGAAATTCCTCTCGGAGATGATAGGTTCTCAAGATCAAACCCCAGTCGTCTCTCAACACAACGTCTCGTTCCCTCCATCAGGGAACCGAGGTTACATACGTAACCGAGACGTTATATACACAAGTTATAAACAGACGTAACTTTGAAAGCAATCAATGTCAAAAAGAAATTTGATTTCTCAATGTTCATTTCACTGAATCAATATCAATTTTATACGGTGGCCGTGAAGTGCAAAACGAAACCCCAAATCACAAAACTAATAACAAATCTAAAAAGCAAAATAATAAATCCAAAATCACAATTACAAATCTGAAATCACATCAAAAACTTGCGAAACATAAAACACAACATCAATTCGGGAAACAAAATTCTTGTTGTGTCATGTTGTCTCCCATTCTCTCACCATAACCCGCAGAGACACAGATAAAAGTACATCATGTTTTATGCTTCTATTGAATGTATCATGTGAGGTGAAAACATCACCAATGGTACACAGGCATGGCAGTCACAGTAGCATTACTATGCTTTCCTGTGGCTTTCTCAGTGGTTAGAGCATGGTGCTAGCAATGCCAAGGTCATGGGTTCGATCCCTGGGATTGCATATGCTTAAAAACAAATCTATAACATAATGCACTTTTTGTCACTTTAAATAAGAGCGTCTGCCAAATGCATAAATGTAAATGAAATGTAATGCTGCTCAGTGCTCATGCGACCTGAAGGCTCTGCTCATGAATCCAGTATGAGACAGTAGCGCACCAGACATGCATCTGACTTGTCATTTTGTTTTCTGCCTTGTTATTTTGTTTCCTGAATTGTTGTTGTGTGTTCTGGTTTGAAATATTGTTTTTAGATGCGATATAACCTTTTCAGATTTTTTTGTGATTTCGGATTTTTTATTTTGCTTTAAGATTCGTTCTTAGCTCTGCGATTTGTTGTTTTGTTTTGCACTTCACGGCCACCATACTTTTTCACCCAAAAATCATTTAATCAGCCTTATGTCATTTCATACCTGTATAAATGACTTTGATGTGATGAGCACAGAGAAAGATATTTGGAAAAATATTAGCAATTTTCAATTCTGTGACAGCATTGACTGCCATTGTAGGTAAAATTAAATGGTAGTCAAAGGTGCCGCAGAACTGTTTGTTTTCCTAAATTCTTGGAAATATCTCACATTGTGTTCGACAGAACAAAAAAATACAATATATTTTTCCTAATTTTTTTTCCTGTTTATGATATTGTCACTGAACTGACAATTGCTAACATTCTTACAAATATCTTTGTGTTTAACAGAACAAAGACATTAACAAAGACCATGTTGCGTTATGTAACCCCCTCGTGGGTGTTTGTTTTTCTTTGTTATCATTTATTATCAAAATCTGTTAACCGGTGTGTGCACTTGTGTCCTTTGTCCGTGTCTCACCGAAAGTCTCGTCATTGTGCGATCCCTGGTTGTGGAAGAATACAGTCGCTGCATAACGTTCCTTTGGATTCCGATATTAGGAATGCGTGGTTAAACTTTATTTTTAAAGACGTTCCAGCTCATGTGGGAAAAACATGGAGCGTTTGTTCATTTAATTTCTCAGAGGATTCCCTCATGAACAAGGCAGAGATCGACACTGGCCTTGTGGAATGACTAAAATTAAAAAGCAGTGCTGTGTCATGAATATTGGATCCGATAGGAATTTCCCTGCAATCTTATGTGAGTAAAACATTGTTGTACTGTGCGTCACTATTGCTTTGTTTGAGATCGCTTGATGTGCCCTGAGCACTATTCACACTAGATTACTTTAACCTGGGGACCTCTAGTCATTTGTATTAATTGCAGAGGTTGTCTGTGATCTTAGGTCCGTTCGAATCGCCATCTCTGTGATTTGGGGGGCTCATATATAATTTTTCAAGGTATTATCCACCATTTGAGAATAATGGAGGCTGTTTTGAAGTGTTTTGGTATTATTTTGGGTGCTGGGTGATTTCCATAAGTTACCGGGAGTCTCCCGTTTGTTTATTTATCATTGAAACCGTAGTTACATTTGAGACCCAGGATCGCGGTGATCTTTTCTCCGGTTCGGGAACACTGGTCTCAAATGCTGATAGGTACAGTCATCTATAATTAAACACCATACAACAGGCTATACAAACTATACGCAAAGCTTTGCCATCGCATCCGGGAAATAAGTCAGTAAATAGTAAAACACGTCAAACAGCAAAAAGGTCACGAGTAGACCTCATATAACAGTATAAAACAAAAAACAAGCACAGTTAATGAGACCTAAATCGTGAATACACATTGCATTACATCTAAAACAAACGATAATATTTGTTTTAGTCGTTTTATTAACTCCTTTAAAACAACCCGAGGGGGAGTTTCTGATAACAGAATTTTCATTTTTGAGGGAACTAGCCCTTCAATGCGAAAACAATGTGATCAGTGTTTGCTTAAGTTAAGCTATTGACTCTTCACTTTCCTAAAGTTGATTCTCTTTTCCTCGGTCAATGTTTGCTGTAGTGTTTGAACAACAAATGAACAAGCTACTTTAAGTTATATTGAGTTTGATGTTTTCATGACAAGTGTTGATTAAGCTCGGCTATTCAGGGGCCTTATTCCAGAAAAACTGTATTTGTGCTTTGAATTAATGTGAGGAGTTTTGGCCTGTGATATTCAAAACATATGAGGTTCTGTTTTTTTTAACATCAGACTACTCGCTGTTTCCTCTCTCACTTAGATCAAATGAAGTGGTATTCTGAAGGGCTACACTTTTGATGAAAGTTTTCAAACAGCTTTCAGAACAAGCACCAGAGAGCGTGAACACATGGAAACCACATGAGGTATGTAATCCCTAGTGTAAAACAAGTATACTTTATTGTGTTTTGAATATATTTCCTGTGAAAATACTAACAAATTTTTTTACTAACTTAAAATATTTTAAACTTATATTATCACCTTCCTATTTTTAAAATACAACTTCATGCTTGCATATAACTTAGTAACTGCTTTCAGAAAATAATTAAACATTTGATAAATGTGTTGAAAGCCCATTTAAAACATTTTTACATAAAGTGCATGCTCTGCACAAAATGCTACTCTTGTAATTGTGATTGAAGCATTTTAATGAATGTCTGCCTCTGTTGGAGGCTATGTACAAGTTATGATTTATATTCATATAAACCTTTAATATTCTAAGTACATAATGTTTACCTGCTGATGTTATGTAAATTCATTTGCACAGACTTTTATTGTGACATGGGTCTGTGCGTAGTGCATGTTGGGGAACCGGAAGTAACGATCGCAACCCTGTTGTAACCAATGGCTGTAAGTTTATTTATATCATCCATTTACGTAGTATATATAACTAGAAGTATTTCCAGTTTATTTGTGATTTGATCACGATGTTTATGTTATTAACGATCGTTTCTTAAGCGCTACATTGAAAATGTGATATGCTTCTACCTTACAATATTAGCAATGTGTTTGTATGTTTTCAGCTAATTAAATACGATGTCATTTGAACATTGATGCATTTCAATTTTTCTTACATTTTATTTACAGTTTTACTCCGTCCAATGGCTATTAAGTTTGCCTATGTAAACCATACATTGGATCATTAAAGGAGCACAAGGCGCTCATATCCTGGCTCTTGAATGAGGTTTGGTTTGCTGTTTATAAAGAGAACAGTACAATGAATATATACAATGTCACACAGAGGTCCCAAGTATAAACATCAATCCATGACTAATTTCTATACCAACAGCACACCATACGAACACAAGAAAATCTGTTCTACTGGAAAGGAAGTTCAGCTACTGGATTGTGATGTCACAAGTAAAGCCAAGTAAACACTGTCTACATTGCATGGCCTAAAAATGAATTTCACTCACACTGCTTTAACACATTATATCATAGTCAGTGTTCAAAAGCTTGTAACATATCTGTCATGAATCTGGCTCTTTTGGTCATGTTTTCATGTTTGGAACATGACAGACCCACATGTTTAGTGTAGAGAGAGACATGGCATTGTTTGTTTTGACATGCCATGTGCTCTCTCCTGTCTCTGAGACCGGAACCATCCTTATTCCTTGGAAGTGGAATGACATACAATTTGTCCTTACCTAATCATAACATTGTTATGTCTGAGTGATTGAGGTGGGACAACAAACACATTGGTGTGAGAAACTTCATTTATAAATGTTGCGGATATATATGTTGCTTTGTCATTATTGCTGTGTTATTTGCTTTGCCTTTAGTGTGATCTTGAGTTGTGTGATGATTCTTTGCACCACTAGTGTTGTGTGTTATCCCACTAACTAATGCCTCAGCTCCTGGTTGATATTGATTCTGATTTTTGTTCTTTTGAATTTGGCTTTCTTTACTCATGTTTATTCATTGTGATTTTAATTGATATTGGTCAAATTCTGTATTTATTGTAATAAAACAAACACTGATTTTGTATTAGAAATCTTGTCTAGTCTCTCGAGTGGAGTGGATGTGTTTCCTTAAGTTAGTTCCCCATTCATTTGCTAAGCCTACAAGTTCCACCGCTGTTAGTAATATATGGAGAGTAAATGTTCTGAGGTAGTCTAGTTTAAACGGTACAGCTCCTGCCAGTCGACACATACATTGACTGTTGTTTTCAATGTTCTAATTAAAATGAGTTTCATTTTAATGTTTTGTTTAAAAACATTTGAAATAAACCAGTGTGTCACGATCAGAGAAGTACAGAACTCAAACGCAGGCAGTCAGTACGGGAGAAACAGTAATTTAATAAATAAAGCAAAATGCCACGAGGGGGTAAAACAACACTGACATATAATAACACAAACTTGACAGGAACAATGAACTGGACTGGACTAAACTAACATAACTCTTGACACTTACTGACCGGACTAGACTAAGCTGAGACACGACTAGAAAAACAGGAACAATGACACACACACAAAACACGTGACACTGTCATGATCCTGCCCCAAGACTGGAAAAACCGGACAAGTGGCAGAAACATGACACAATGTTTGAAAAAAGCATTATGAATCGTTTTTAAAAGTGTATGAGGAACGAAATGTTTGATTTTTGGTCAGATCTAGTGTCACGGGTACAGAATGTAGCTTGTTTATTTCTTATATTATAATTAGACAAAAAGTTTATTTATTATGTTAACCTGATATTCTGTCTATGTGCGCCTTCCCCTTTAAATATTCTGTGAACGGTGTTTTACCTTACTTCCAGTCTGTTCACCTCCTCTTACCTTTTCGCACTGGCTGTGCATGGGAGAGGTAGGTTCCTGTTGAGCTCTGAGCAATTTGTGTTATAATTGGTTAAGTCATTATTTTATGCTCTGTTTTAGTTATACTGGTGATATTGTCTTATGTGTATATTTTATCATGGTTTTGTATACCATAATTTAGTTTAATCTGTCGTTTGTTTAACCGGTGCACATGGGCTAAATGTGTAGGTTTTAAACAAACTGTATGATATCAAAGTAGCTAATAATTAAACTACATACAGTTATGTTAACAACAACTTAATTATGAATATACATATTTTCATATTTATAATTTAATGTATGAAAGAAGGATTTGACATTGATGGCAGAATGAGCTGTAAAATGCGGTGAATGCATCTTGAGAACACAAAATAAAACGAAGATGAGAATGTCACAGCTTCTAGATTCACAAAAATTAGAATGTTTATCACAAAAAAGGGCTTGAATAAACGTGATCGCTTAGCACTGTTGTCTGTGGGGCCCTTGCAGAGTCTGTGCAGATTCCTCAGACCATGTTCACAAATATTGAGCCAACTTTCCTCCCATCATAATGCTTGCATTAAATTGCGACATAATTAAAAAAGCAATGTTTTTTTCATTAACATTTAAATAAATACCCACCCAGCAAAAAGTCGTCGAAAAGACGTCGAAAAGACGTCAGTGCCAGACGTCCAAACAACGTCGAAATGTGGTTGAAAAGTGAAACGACGTCTTTTTCGCGTCGTGATAAGACGTCTTTTTCCGGTCTTTGAGAAGACGTCTTTTTCGGGTTGTTGAAAGACGTCTATAAAAAGTTTTGTCTTTTTCCAGACTTGAATTTTACTTAATTTTAAGCATAAAATCATTTTTATGTATTCAATATTATATTATATTTCTCAAAATAAGACAACTGACTAAAAGTACTACGAAACATTTATTGTCAGTTACATAACACACAAATAATCAAAACATTTGAATAACAAAATGTAATAAGTACACTTTAGTTTGCACGATGCCCGCTACCGCCAGATCGCTCAGGAGCCGTGTCGTCTCCCATGGCTTTGACTATGATGTGGTCGGTGGCCTTGATGTTTCACATTTTGACTCCATCTGCAATGACAAAGAAAAACACATTTGTTCTCAGTTTGTTACTCAAAAGGAATAATTCATTTGTTGTAAAGATGGTTCAGTTCGCAAATAGCATAAATGAAATGCCTTGATTCGCAGGAATATAGATTTACGGCGCCTTCCGTACAATAACATTGGACCCGGAAAAGGTATTTTACATTATACGACAGCGGCCTTTAACATTATACGGTTCAGATGTAAACAGCACATAAAAGACAGGAAACCATGTGTGAGCAGATACCTTGCGTTATACTACCTTATGACAAAAAAGTAGATAGATTAGAAAAAATTTGCAGTGCGGCTCCGTAAGCCTAGGCTGACTATAGTGGTGTGTGTGGCTCTTTGCTAAAAAGTACACTTTCAAAATATACTTAAATTGCTCTTTTCCGCACACTAAATTTATAGTTGTATTCTAAAAATTCTGCTTTAGTATTTAAGCCTCCTCAGAGACAAACTCTTAAGTTGAAATCGTTGCTATAGTAACAGTTCCGCTCTATCTAGTCATAAGTTAATGTAGCGGAGCTTTCCTGCTCCTGGAGAAGTTATAGTTCACACTTCCTGTTTATTGATTTATGTGCTTTTAACATACTATTCATGTAGGCATATTTAAAATGTATTTAATTACCACCCGTAACTAAGTGCCAACTAAATAAAATTTGATCACATTTCATATTCGTGGTGTCTTAAAACAGGGCCGACCCAGCCTGTGTTTGTGCCCTAGACAAGATTTTAGATTGGCTGAGTACACTTATGTTTTTAAGATTATCTCAAGTAGCAATACATTTAATACAAATTGTATAATTACTAAAAAGTATAAAATTAGTGTACAAAAGGAGAGCACTATAAGTACATAATGTAAGTGTACTTTTTATCATCTGACTAGGCTAGATATAAATTTAATTAATACATTTTAAATTATGTTTTTTTTTAGCATTCAGTAAATAATGTTTAGTTTTTATCACATACATTTCTTGATATTGTGGTATCGTAAATACTCAATGAGTCCTTCGCCCGGCTGTATAATTGTCTTATGTTCATTTTATAGATATGACCTTAAATAAAAATTGATTTCCTTAAGAAAACGAAAACATTTATAATTATTTAATATGAGATTAAAAATCGTACCTTTTTTCAATGAGATGTGCAGTGAAGAACCTTCTCACCCAATGATCTTTTTCTTCAATGGCATCAAAATTTAATTGTTGCAGAATGAAGGCATTGGTTTTGAAATTTGAAATGAACTTATTTTTAAATCAAGTTTTCATTTTCTCAAATCCACTGCAATCGTGGCCATGTCACAAACCTTATTCAAAATTTCTCCCCTTGTGTTCAGCAGAACAAAGACATTAACACAGGTTTGGGACAATTAGTAAATTATGACAGAATCATAATTTTTGGATTAACTATTCTGAATTTGCCTCAACGAAGCTAATTTTGTAGTTTCATCTAAACATAGAACCCAGTTTTTTGTAAAGTTCCATTAATGTGCAGCAACTGAAGATTCAGGAGTTTGCTTTTGGATGAGAAAAGAAAATTTTTGTGCTTTGGTCAACGACTTTGTCAATATTGATTGACAATGATGATCAGGCATAACATTAATGCTTGTTTTTGGCGCTGTAAAAGCTGTAATTTTGTATAACAAAACCCAGAAAAAACTAATGCACTCTGTAAATTGCGGAGAACGGTTGCGTGATAAATAAGGAAAATTCTCCCGAATGCAACATTATGAGCAACTATTAACAACAAATCGACCAACCTTCAGAAACGTCTGAAAGGTATGTGCATCACGAAGAAGCGGGGAAAACACTTTATAAAATTGAATTAGCAGTCACAACGTTATTTTTATGGATATTTTATATTGAATATATTACGGCTTCCATTATAAGCATATCGGCTCATTATAAATATTTGTGTGCTTTAGCCACATTGTTGAACTAGTTAAATTACATCTTAAGAAATAGTCGCAACACACGTTTTTATCAAGAAACTACTGCAATGTGATTTTCTTTTCATGTCAATATTAGTAATATACGTCGATCTTTGGGCTAATTTCGACCAAATTTCGACGGACCAATAAGACCACATTTCGGCGTCGATCTTTGGGCTAATTTCGACCAAATTTCGACGGACCAAAAAAAGACCAAATTTCGCCGTCGATTTTTGGGCTAATTTCGACCAGATTTCGACGGACCAATAAGACCACATTTCGGCGTCGATTTTTGGGCTAATTTCGACCAAATTTCGACGGACCAAAAAAAGACCAAATTTCGCCGGCGATTTTTGCACTAATTTCAACCAGATTTCGACAGACCAAAAAAAGACCAAATTTCGACGTCGATTTTTGGGCTAAAAGACGGCCAGGACGGGCCGACTTGATTTAGCCCAAAAAAAGACGTCCAAATGACGTCTAGTGCTGGGTGGGTAATGATACATTTTAAGCGTTTAATTAATTGTGGTTACATATTTTAAGTATTTAGACGCACTTTTACTAAAATCTTAATGAATTAAATTTGATAGCAAAAAAATGATTGAACTATTACAGTCCTAAAAACAGAATCAAAGAAAAAAAATCAGAGAAAATAAAATGGATTTTAAAAGGTCGTCTAAAGCCCACAGACCAGCCAAAGAAAACAAATGCACATCACATCACTTCTTGCAGCCGCCACAATTTTAAGAAATCCTCAATGATGAAATGTGTGAATTGAACAAAGCATTTGATTCAACTGCACTTGACGGTTTTCTTACAATGTTTACATATTGTGTTCCAGGGTTGGGCTGATAGACGATGACATTCAAAATGTGCAGGTTGTACATGCGCAAATACTTGTTGAAAAGTAAGCTGTCTTGAAAAGTGATCGCAAAATGCGATCTGGTGGCAGTATGGAGACCTGATATAATTGCTTTTAATGTTTTGGCAGATGGCCATCTATAGCAAACTGATATAACCACATCCTCCGATGTCTTCGTCCATCACAATGTTTCACTGTAACTATAATTAAATGTGATTTACGAAGTGGCAGGGGGATCTTCAATGCTAATTTCACCCTCACGCTCCATCATGCTGACATCACAACTCAAAATCTCGTCGTGTTTTAATCTCGCTAGATCTCCCCAGATAACAAATTTCTGTGGCCCACACCTTTTTCCCCATATCACCTCACCTGGCCCACATATCGCTTGGAATGAAGGCCCTTGGGCGGCCCGCTCCGTTTTCCCAGATTTGGGTCGTAGGCATACCAAAGCAATGCCGCATGTCAGCCAAAATCAAAACAAATAAAGCAGAGCTCGCCCACATATAAACAACAGTTCATTTCAATTCTGGCCCAGATTTATCCCAAAACCAACACCTTTCTGTGGTCAAGTTTGACAGAATTTGTATTGAGTTTCATTATTATTATAGTGATGATTGAGTTATTAGTGATGAACATCTGCTGTTAACAAACAGCATCACTGCAGCAAAGTTCAACAAAAACTACAAAAAAATTATTTACCCAGAGAAACAACTACAACCTGAAAAACAGCCTGAAATACAAGCCAGCTAACAAAAGTTTGTTAAAAAAACATCCCTTTCACATTTTTAAAATATTCAAAATGTTCAATGCTCAAGAGCATTCCCAGCAGACAAAAGTAACATAAATTCTTGACTCCCATATTCAACCTTAAATTGAGTAGATCGTAAATCAGCATTAACGGGGTAGTTGACTTCATAATGGGTCCATAATTGATTTTCTATAGTAAATTTTACGCTTATTATGAAAAGTCACTTTGAAGTGAACTACTCCTTAAGCTTTTGCTTAAACTTTCTTTGGCCCAGCAAATGCAGGTTAACAGTTACAACAATCAAAAGCCTCCATTGTTAACATTAAGGTAAAAGAATCAAGGGTCCAACAAAGGAAACACTGATCACATTAATGGTGACTTAAAAACAATGAAAAATCAAGTCATACATGTTCTGCAGCATGTTGATTTGGGAAAGTCCCTGTCCCTTCTGTCTTCTAACATATTTCATAATGAATTAGGAAGAATAGTGGCTGTGGTTCATGTTTTCTACTGTGATTGATTGGATGAATAATAACAACATGTTCTGCTCAAGCCGTTAAACTCACTTCATCAGAGAAAGATCACCACTAGAGGTCAGAAGTGCATTTTCAGATTTCATGATAATTACTTTTCTTTAAAAACATTTTTTTCAGTAACATGGAGAAATGTGTAAATGTATGGCATTTATGGAATTTTACTATTTTACAAAAAAAAGGGAAAATGCTGTTACGTTATACTGCATTTTCCAGTAAAAATACATGTATTTTTTACAGTGTAGAACTCTTCCTATGTTTGTGATTAGCTCTGTGTTAAAAAATAAAAACAAAACAAGTTCACCAAAACAGTAAGAGTCCATTAAAGTGATAGTTCACTCAAAAATGAACATTCTGTCAATATTTATTCACCCTCTTGTCATTTCAAACCGAAACACATAGGGTATGCAGCTCTGCATAAGCTACACCATAGGTTACGGCATAGGTCCTACGCACTACTAAAACTTGGCTTAAGTGACTCTCTTTTTTATTTTGTTTTTTTAGCATTTCATGCCATGACTCCTTGAGTGGAAAAATAATATTATTAATTGTAACATGTATCACAAGATAACAATGTAGTTTAATGAATAGTTTAAAGTTTAATAAAAAGCTGTTTGACATTCTCTTAAGTATCATTTTCCAGTTTTGTCTCTCAAGAAGGGGTAATTGGTAACAAGGGATACGCACACCTTGTTATATTGAGCACTTGTTGGATACCTGAAAATGGAAATAATTGATTAGCTTACTTGTAACAAATGCAGACCTTCCACAAGGAAGTGTACACATCACTGGCTCATCATTGTACACAATGGGTTTCTACATATAATAAACATACATTTTCTGCACTAATTGGAACGACATGGCAGTTTTAACTTGTATTAAAATGTACTTGTGCACATCTGATCAAATAATGTTTGGATTATTTTGTATCTCCATTTGTTTCACCCAGTCGAAGAAAAAAAAAACCACTGTTCTCTTCAAGTTTTCTTTGTATTGGCAGAGGAAAGTTTGGTAATTGATAATTTGCAGGCCATCCTGTTCGAGCAGTGTATTGTGTTGAGATTGACCCAATTGGAAAACCAGATGAAGTCCTTTAAAAAAGGATCGCAGGAAATCCTCTATATTTACAAAGTTGTGTATGCTTGCATGTAACATCACACCAGCTCAATGAATCTGCAAACAAATGAAAATCTTACCGCTGCAATGAATGCCAGGAGTCATGGAGGAGTTTTGTGCTTTGATGATACCCAGAATGTATACCAGAATATAATTTACGTGGCAGGACTAAAGCTATTAATCAAATATAAAATGAACTCCACTCAGTAATGCTCAGAAAATCATAACTCAACAGCTAGTCTATTAACACTTTCATTTGCTACCGAAAATATGTTTATATCTAAATAATATCAAAACAGTCAGAGATTATTGAGTCTTAATGTGTGCTTTTCTGTGGCTCAGTGGTAAGAGTATGGCACTAGTAACGCCAAAGTCAAGAGTTAAATGCCAAGAGATTGCATATATCCAGATGCAATGCATAGTATAATGCAATTGAAGGCGTCTGCTAAATGCATAAATTTAAGAATCAAGAGATCAGCTAAAGTGAACACTGACCACAATAATAGTGACATAAAATGAATAATGTGTTCATTGTCACTAATGGGTTTTGTAGACGTTTATTATTTGGTCAATAAAAGCAAATGATGTGGTCTCCTGTTTCAGACCATTTTTAGGTCAATTCAAGCTTCTCTGAATAAGTCATATTTTGTGTTTAATTTTTCAATATGTATCATTCATAATAAGCAGATGATCTGTTGTCGGTTATATAAACTATTATTACTCCATTTTTATAATTATTATTGAGAAATATTAGGTAGACTTTATCTAATTTCCTTTAGTGTGTCATGATACAAATCTGATAAATTTATGTACTCTACTTAAAAACATAGAATAAAATCTACTCAATCTAATTGAGTAGATTAAATCCTTGCCTCAATTTTATTGAGTAGATTCAGGAAGTTGCACAAAGTTAACTTTGCTACCTAATATATGTGAGTACAATGATTCTGATTTGCATGGGTAATATTTACTAACACTCAAGAATCATTTCTTTCAGTGCAGATATCGCCATGGGTCGAAGGTCAGCGGCGAAACATATTTTACTTTCACTTTTTAAAGTAATTTATTTAACAAAATGTGTCTGGGTTGTCTAAAGAAATGTAATAATCATGGGTTTATTGAACAAACAAAATAATTATTGTTTAAAAACCTTTTTAGACGTCTTTAAAACAGTATCCTGAAAAAGGGAAGTTTTTTTGTGAAGTATATACTTGTTTATCATTTTTTTGTGTATCCTCAAAAGAAATGGTTTTAAAGATTAGAGCTTCCTGACAGTGCAAACATGTATTTGTGTGTTTGTATTTAATTTTAAATATTAGTTTGTTCATCAAACCAGAGCGGCGATGATGTGCAGAGGCAGATCAAACGGAAGCATAAGGTTCTTCTCGAGACTTCTATTTACACTGAAGGTCGGAACTCAGTGGATGCGGCTGTAGATGTGGAGGAACAAGTTATCCTAAATGGCCTTGCAGAGGTTCCGACTACCTCTGGGACTGCTTTATGCTCTCTATTTATTTTTAGTACCCAAAACAATGAAAGTTGCTTTTTAAAGCTGTGCAGAAGGTCTACGTTGGTCTCGATAGTGAAAAGTGTTCATTGAGAACCAGACTCTTGCAGTCATAAAACTAGATGAATTATGGTTTTCCAAGATGTAATGTTGAGGTCAGATTATTCCAAGCAATATTCTGTTACTTATACTTTTAATACATGAAGCAGTTGACCTCATATTATGTGACTGATGCATGTTTCCGGCATTCTTGTTTTTATTTACTTGAGTATGTTTGTATGCCTATGAAATTTTGTACTTCCACTTTTAACTCTGAGAAAAAAAGCACTGATGACAATAAAGCCCATTTAAAACAGTTAACAAAAATGAGTTAAAGAAACTGCCAGAGCAAAAAATGTTCTGTTGTATTATAAATGCAATGTCTGTCAACAAGAGGACTTCATATATTCAGTGTGTATGAGAAGTGCTTATGAATTATAAGCTGTGTTGGTTAATTCTTTATGTGTTTGGTGAGGTTCAATACAAGGAAGTAAGGAGATAGGGTCGGCATGGCTGAGGAGATTCTTTTTTTATTCGTCAAACACAACATAAATCAAAAGTAAATAATACTAAAATATGGACTCCTGGCACACGCAGTTTCTTTCGTCTTTGTCTTTCCCAGAATACGTCCTCTACTTGCCTTCGTGTTCTTTCAAAAACTCTCTCACTCGGTCCTCCCCTCGTGCTGGCTTTTGTATTCTTCTCACCAAACACTGTAACCAGAGACAGGTGTTTACAATCAGCCTATGACCTACTTATTTGTCTCTCTCTCCAGACTTCGCTAGGCCACGCCTCCCCAGCCACAATTTGACTGAAAGATGCAAAAGATAAAGATTAATCCTTTTATGTTAACAGCATGCAATTATTTAGTAGTTCCACTTGTTTTTCACTTCCATAATAATTTAATAAATTAATTGAAGTAAAACGGGGTAAATACATTTTACTGGACAGAATCTTGCATGTACGTTTTGAAATATCAACTGATTAAAAAACTTTATATTAATATATATTAAGTCAAGTTTGGGCCAATTAAAAAAAAAAATATTCCAGTAACACATTGGAGACAGAAATTGAGTGAACGTAAAAATTTCCGTGGAACTAGTTACTAAATAATAATAGATTTTTTGTAGTGTTGTATATTTTAGCCTGCTTCTTTAAGAATCGACATAAAACACATCTCTTCCATCAACACCTTACCGAGTACATCCGACTTTCATTTCTTTTCTACTTTTTCTATCCTTAGAAAATAACTGATATTTACTTGTATATGACAACTTGTATACTGTGATGGGCTACATGTGTGACCAGTTTTTACTGCACTTATTATTTACTGCAACCGTATTATATGTCCTTGTTTTCCTTATGATGTTCCAAATTGTTTACCTCATTTGTAAGTCACTTTGGATAAAAGCGTCTGCTGACTTAATGTAAATGTTACCAGACGGTCACAATGTGGATTTTTAGAAATGGTGGGGGAGATGTTATTTGGTGGACTTTCACAGAACAAGGTGTTCTCTAAACGTTTAGGGGACCATTCAGGTCATTCTCAAAACATTTGCAGGATATTTAGGAGACGAAATGGTTAATATGTTAATGTAACATGCTTTCATCTGTACTGTTTTTTGCTTTATTTTTTATTATTACTCTAGTCAATCACACTGCCAGGTGTAGGTCATGTGACCTAATCGGTGACGGAAGGAATCCACGTGCCTGTTTTGTTTGAATAAAAAGAAGCCAGTCAGAATGACCAGACATTGGAGAAGACTACAAAGCCTTTTTGTGTGTTATTTGTGTGCTCTGTTGACAGGTTATGAGTCCAGATAAAATAGTTTTGGGTGTTAAGACACATTTCTATGAGGGAGCCCAAATCTAACACACCTGTTCATTCTTATCAATTAGTCCTCAATACTTTGTTTAGTTTGGTCAGGAGTGTTTGATCAGGATCGAAACTAAACTCTGCAGGACACCGGACCGCCAGGAGCCAAGTTGAGCCCTGTTTTAAGCAACTATTTAACATTTTTATCACACACTATGGAAAAAATGGATGTGTGGCGTGAGAGTGCGATCATTATAGAACGAGTAAGTCTCACGCCAACCGCGTGAGAGTTGGCTCCCATGGAAACATCAAAGTAAATATTGACATCAACATCAGATGTTATCTCATCTCATTTGTTTTTTGCTTCTGGGTAGGAACAGTGACGTTGAGAGAAGCACAAAGGGTTGATTCACACAGTACGCATCCCAGGCAACACGATGATGTTTTAGGTCTTTTCAAAGAATTATGCGCACATACTTTGCAACAAATGTTTTTCATACAAATACATCAAGAATCAGGACATTAAACTCAACAATGGTCACAATCAGGAGAATAAAACCTTCATGCTGCAATGCATGCTGGGTAAAACCATAGTTCAAAACTCATTCATGACTCCCAGCATGCATTGCAGCATGAAGCTCCTCAGTTTATTCTTACCATTGTTGAGGTTCATACACTTGAGTTAATTGATGTTTTTGTGTCTTATTTATAACGTGTTGCAATGTTTACGTGTGTAATTTGATGTGAGTTTGATGTGAGGTTACATTTTGACCTCATCGTGTGCTTTCTGTAAACTCATGGTGACATCATTGTGTTGACTGAGCAAGAACATAAAAGCAAGAACCCATAAACATTTGATAATTTCATTACTTCCAAATTTAGGTTAACTGTCCCTTTAAATTAGGAACACAGACCAGACAAAGGTTGTGGAAAATTTAAGTATTTGCAAAGATTTTATTTCTTAAAATGATATTTATTTTATTTGAACCACAACTAATGAACACCCTTTTAAAGCCACAGAGCCCTCGAGAACGACATTAAAAAAGGTATGAATTAAGCTTAAAAAAACAAAAGTCGGTACAGTTGTTGTTAGGTTCAATTATTGATATATATGTGTTTTAACTGTGATTTTTTTTGCAATGATTTTAGAAATATCTGTCTTCCTCAATTTAAGTAAATAGGACTATAGTCTTGCTGTGGCTGCCCAGAGACGGTGGCACAACCCAAATGGCAAAGTTTGTTTTGCCGCACTTGTGGGCCACATGGTAGTGTCTGGCCCGGTACTGGTGGCCCCCTGGCCCAGATCTATACCACTGAACTGAAAAAGAATCATACACTCAACTTGACTCAGAATCATCTTGTTGCTGTCAAGATCTTACAAGAGAGAAATTAAAGCAAACACCACTACCACCTTCCTTTTTTTCATATGTGTACAAAAGATCTTAGAGAGAATCATCAGCTGTTTGCTCAAGTTTAAGTTTTATTGGAAAAAAAAACGATATGCGATAAAAGTCAGACCAAAGATACTTTATATTTTATCCAAAACGATTCTTAGAAGATTCGCAGGTTTGGGTCACAAATGTTGTTTTCGCTGGCTGACACACATCACACATGCAAATAAGAGAAGGCACATCTTGTTTCTCTCATTTGAATTCTTTCATAACATTAACACTAGACAACAAGACAGCAGGGGAGCCATTAAACAAATAAGCAGGATGTAAAATATGAAAATAAGTCTTTCTAGAGAAATACCCAAATGATGGGAGGTACTGAAGATCAGATGTAATATAATGACATATAAACACAGAGAGAGAGAGAAACAGCAGCAGATTCAGGAGAGAAACACACAAGAGATGAAAAGTAAGAACGGTTTACTTTTTCATTCCTATTAAAAAAATATTTTGATATGACTCAATAACTTCTAATGAATCTTTATGAAGAATTGATAAACTTACTGAAGAGTGTTTTAAAACATGACAGACACGAAAAACAAACTTTGACGTCATACTCAAATATATATTTGATGCACATTTATGTATAGCGGAGACATTTTAAATTCTGTGAATGAATTAATTTTGGTTACAAAAATTGTGAACAAGCAGAAGAATTTTAAGGTCTGATGATTTCAATGTGTCTCTTCCTCAGAAATGGCTCAAACTCTGTTTTTCAGTCTTCTTGTGATTGGTGAGTTCCTGTTTCTGGTTTGTTTTGTAACGTCATGACAATTTACTCCAAAATCAGGACATTTTTGTCTATTATTAACGGTTATATTAAGAGACAAGAAGCATTTCCATAAGCACTTCTATAGAGGCATTACTTATATATGTATATAATAATATGTTTTTTTATGGTGCATTCCAAATACCGAAAATCAAAGAACAGTAAGTTTGTTTTCATTTAAATCATAACAATTAAAAAACATCTAACTTACACAACAAAACAAAATAAAAACATGATTTTGTGATTTTTTTTAAACACTTTGGAAGCAAGCTTTTCATATTCACCTCATTTACTGCATATATGATGTTTTCATTGTTAACACATTGTTTGTGCTACACTGTTTTAACACATTATGTGTGGTTTTGTGTTCATGTTTTGTTAACTTAATAAAAGGGACACAAAATGTGTTCAGACAACACTATTGTTTATAGACCGTATGATATGTAAGGGAGACAGTTCAATTCAGCTCAATGGAATTTAGAATGGAATTTGGAAAGAATTGAATCGAACTGCAACTATTCAAGTCTGCAGCAGATATTCATCTCTAACCAGTGGCGTATCGCAAACGAATTCATTTTATAGAGGTTTGGAATGTGAATTTGGTAAATATTATATAAAGAGGCATCAAGAGCAGAGGTTAAAGAGGAGATATAGACTTCAAAGACAACAGTGCAGTACATTTATGTGCCTTGTTCAAAGACACAATGTAGTTAAGACTTTTGTTATTGACACTGAAGTGTGGCGTATGAAACAAAACACGTGATTGACAAAAGAGAACTAATTTTGTGAAGGGCAAGAGTCAAGATCTCAACTAAAGTGAACACTGACCACAATAATGGTGACATCAAATGAATATTGTGTTCATTGTCAAAAGGGGTTTTGTAGAAATCATTTGGTCAATAAAAGCAATTGATGTGATCTCTTGTTTCTGACCATTTTTAGGTCAATTCAAGCTTCTCTGAATATGTCATACTTATTGTTTAATTATTCAATATTTAGACTTTATCTCATTTCTTTTAGTGTGTCATGACTCATATCTGATAAATTTAGGTACTCTTTACTTGATCACAGAATAAATCTACCTAATCTAATTGAGTGCAAATTGTTGTCTCCATTTCTATGAGTAGATTCAGTAAGTTTACATATAGTTTATTATGCTACCTAATATATTTAAGTTAAATTTATCTGATTTGGATGGGTAGTATTTACAAACACTCAATAATAATTTTGGTTTTGAGCACCGGACGCGTGAGCTCAAGTCTACTCCTGATGGACGATGGGCAGGATTGAACTTTTTTTTATTCTGTCCCAGCAAACAAAGTAGACTGACGTAGAAAATAATTATTTTGTACTTGACTTTGTTTGCAGGCGTGTTTTAGTTCAAAACATTAATCAACAAATAGGCAGTGCATGGATTTCTTTGCGCACTCGGTTAATGTCTGAATTTGCCGGCTTGAATTTTTTCCAAGCATGCTTTGATTACTATGTTGCAAATTGATCAGTTTTTCCGCAACTGTGAAATTAAATAAATATACTGACAACAAAGTAAATAGTTAAAAGTTAAACTTGAGAACAATACTGGGTTACGACTGAGTGCCATTAACTAGAGGTCGGACGATTTTATATATTTGGGATTTTTGAATTAATCGGTATCGGCCGATTGTGCCGCAAATATATAGCCGATTAACCAGCAGGTGCATTTGTGAGCAGCTTCGTTTTGTTGTGGAACACACAACGCGACCTCTGGCGAAATAGTACTGTGCTGTCCCTCTGCCTGCTAACTTTTTAGGGGGCTCATCGTATGAGCACTTTCAACAAGTTGGTATGATTTATTAGGGTTTTCATGAAATGGCTGTATAAAGAAAACCCTTTTTGCCTTGTCAAAAACACATATGTTCACAGCAACCCCTTTTTGGTGTATGTCTGTTTGAGTTACTGCGCACCCCATCCCCCTTCCGTCCGGCCTGTCAACCGTGTTGCCAGATAAGGCGGGTTCCCACCCAATTGGGCTTCTTTTGAACAGGTTAGTCCGGAGAAAAGTGCGCTGTGCGGGTTTACAAAATGTTTTTAAATAAAAAATCCACTCAAGCAGCCATACTTTTCTTTCATTTAGTCGCGTTATGTCAAAATGTTCAGAAGTAATGTAAAGTGCAGTCATAAACACATCATTCCTTAACACAGCCCTTATTGTTGTCACGGGTAGACATGGATGAATAACGATGCAAAAGGTATATTCCAAGGGTTTTAATGAAGATGAATCCAAAACGTACATAAACAGAAAAAAACCGGGAACAGGAAAATCGGGGAAGACAAAACTATGTTGACATTACAATAACCGACACTGAACTGAGAAACAAACAGGGCTTAAATAGAGATGCAAACACTCGGGAAAAACAGAATCAGGTGTGGGACTAATTGTCAATAACGAGGGACAGGAGAAACAGTTGACAATGCAAAACATGTGGGAAACACAGGCAGGGGACAGGCTGAAGTGTTACAGTACCCCATCCCTCCACAGGGGTGCGACCTCGCGTGAAAAACAGATGGGGGTAGGCGTCCTGGAGACCCGTGCGGGACACAGGGGAGAGTAGAGAGGGTCTGCAGGACGTTGCCTCCAAGGCCGGGGGTCCACTCTGGTGCCGGTCGCTTGGGAGGACTTGAGGGTGACTGCCGTACCGGACGCCTTGAGGGTGCCGGCCGCACCGGACACCTTGAGGTTGCCAGCCATACAGGAGGCCTGGAGTGTGCCGGCCGAACCAGATGCCTTGAGGGTGCCAGCCGTTCGGGAGGCCTGAAGGGTGCCTGGCCGATCAGGCCATCCTGCCCATATGGCGCACCCCCAAAAAATATTTGGGCTGAGTCCAGGTGCAGGCTTTAGGGTTGAGCTTTGGGCAGGCTGGCTCAGAGACCACTGGAATGCCGGACGGGATCGGCTCAGAGATCACAGGGAGGCCGGACGGGACCGGCTCGGATATCACAGGGAAGCCGGACAGGATCGGCTCGGGGACCAAAGAGAGGCCGGACGGGACCGGCTTGGGGACCATTGGAGGGCCGGACGGGACTGTGTTCTCCGGCGGGTGGGTAAAGTCCAGCAGCATCCTGTCCACCAGACTGAGGTTAGGGTTGACTCAAGGATCCCCACAGAAGTAGGGACATAGTCCATCGGTAGAAGAGAAGTCAATCAAGTCCGGGCCTTTTTGACCCATATGGCCTTCCATAAATACTGGAAGGCGCTCCGGCTTCAGAGGCTGGGCAGCGCCCTTCGCAGACCCCAGATTTCAGCGCGCTCTGTCTCTTGTGGAGGTTCTCGGGGAGGTCGCGAGGTGAGTTGGATCGCTCGTCGCGTGCATGGACGGGATCGGATGATGATCGATCTCATGATGGTCTCGCTCAAATGGAGTCGAGAACCCAATATCCACCAGATGAGATCGATAAACTCCGCAACGGGTTTGTCCCCGAACTCAGGACCCAGACCCCGAAGGGAGTTATCATCCAACACCATCAAAAAACATGCATTAAGCGAGCGTTCATTTCAGCTCACCTTGCGACTCAGAACGAGGAAGTCCTCCACGTATCTCTCCACGAAAAAGGACGTTGAGCCACAGATAATCCATATCATGGTGGGTTATTCTGTCACAGGTAGACAGGGATGAATGACGATGCAAAAGGTATAATCCAAGGGTTTTAATGAAGATGAATCCAAAACGGACATAAACAGACAAAACCGGGAACAGGAAACTCAGGGAAGACAAAACAATGTTGACATTACAATAACCGTCAATGATCTGAGAAACATACAAGGCTTAAGTACAGATGCAAACACTCGGGGAAAAGGTCTGGGATAGGGAGACTTGTCAATCATTCTGCCGTTGAGATGTGATGACTCATGAGTGAGAGGGTTTTTGCGCTATAAAGGACAAGATTCTGTATATTGCAGCGATCGCAATGCCAAAGTGATCCAAATACATGTTGCATGGTAATGGGAGGGTAACTCAAATCTCACAACGTGGATTACACTTGTGGTGATAGACGACTCAAAGACTTTTTTTTATATAAACATAGTTTTGTAACGAATAACATCAAAGAAAATGTGATAAGATTCTTTCACAAGCTTTATCTCTGTTGTTGTTTAATTTCTCATTGGCTTTTTGTTATAACAGTAACTGAGTGAATTTACATTTAAGATCCCCATTTCCTGCAGCAATCAATATAAAGAGTTTTTGAACTGTTAAAATGTCTGCATTTGGTCATTTACTGAGACATCAAGAAACAGTGTATGAATCTCAACAGTGGTGACCCAGAATGCAATGCGATTATCTTAAGAGGTTTTTTGGTTTCCACCATTGTTAAGACCATTGTTGTTTTATTCTTGATGTCTGCTAGAACATTTGTCACGTGACGGACCTGATGTTAAAGACCTTCAGTATATTATTTATTTTCATACCATGTCATAAATGAGGGCAACAAATCAATTTAAATCACTACCTAAACTCTCAACTCAACTTTATTTATATAGCGCTTTCTACAAATTTCATTGTTACAAAGCAGCTGTATGTGTTTACACATTGATTACAAGTATAACCACTATAGTCATACACCTGTAAAAACAAGAAAAAGGTGAAAACCCAAAAAACAAACTTACAAATGCTCCACACACACAATATGCATACATACTTACACACATCAACGCACACACGCACAGTGAAAGCACCCATTTGAACTCCAAAACTCCAATCGAGAAAAAAAAACTCAGGAGAACCCAAGCCCAACCAGGGGATTCCAGTTCCCCTCTGGAAGCTGCTGCCTCTGCACAAGTTCAACAGTGCTTGCACAACAAAGCTAAAATAAAAATGTAATATAGGCAATAAGCAAGATCTTAAAGTTAATGCGATGCTTTATAGGTAACCAGTGCAAGGTTGACAGAACCAGGGTTATATGCTCATACTTTTTTGTACGTGTAAGATCTCAAGCTGCCGCGTTTTGAACCAGTTGGAGTTTTTGTAATAGGCCTGCAGGGCAACCACCTCAAAGTGCATTACAGTAATCTAGTCTTGATGTCATGAATGCATGAATTAATTTCTCTGCATCTGACAGTGACAGCATATGACGTAGTTTAGATATATTCTTAAAATGGAAAAATGCAATTTTACAGGTGTTGGCAACATGGCTCTCAAATGACAGCGTACTATCGAATACAACACCAAGATTCTTAGCTGACGTCGAGGATTTCATGGAGCATCCGTCAATAGCTAAGCAGTATTCTTGGTTGTTACGTATGGCGGTTTTCGTTCCAGTAACTAACACTTTTGTTTCGTCCAAGTTCAGTAGTAAAAAATTGTTACTCATCCAGTTTTTTAAATCGACTATGCATTCCATTATTCGATGGAGCTGCTGTGTTTCTTGAGGCTTCGAGGAAATACAAAGTTGAGTATCATCAGCATAACAGTGAAAGCTAGTTCCGTGTTGCTTTATTATATCTCCTAGAGGTAGCATGTATAATGCGAAGAGCAGAGGCCCCTAGACTGAGCCCTGTGGTACACCGTACTGGACTTGTGATTTGCGGGACACCTCATTGTTAATTGCTACAAATTGAAAACGGTCAGATAAATAAGACTTAAACCATTTTAATGCTATTCCGTTAATGCAGACATAATTTTCGAGTCTATGTAGGAGTATGCTGTGGTCAATGGTGTCAAATGCAGCACTAAGGTCTAGCAGCACCAATAACGAAATACAGCCACGGTCAGACCCAAAAAAGCAGATCATTTGTAACTCTGATCAAAGCAGTCTCTGTACTGTGACATGCTCGAAATCCAGACTGGAATTCATCATTAATGTCATTCCTTTGGAGGAAGGAGCATAATTGAGTTGAAACTACTTTTTCCAGAACTTTAGATATAAAAGGTATATTCGATAAAGGCCTGTAATTCCCTAGCTCTCTAGGGTCAAGATTGGGTTTTTTGACAAGGGGGCTTATAACAGCCACCTTAAATGCTTTAGGCACATGTCCTAATGTCAGAGATGAGTTAATAATACTAAGAAGAGGATCTATAATATCTGGGAGCATTTCTTTCAGTAGTTTTGTAGGTATAGGGTATAGCATGCATGTTGTTGATTTAGATGATCTAACACAGCAAACTCGCTGGTGTTAAATGTACACCCTGGAGTATATTTGAGTCCATCCCTAAGGGAGTACAAATTTACACTGAAGCAGAGTCTTTCTGGTGTGAAATGTTAATTTATTCATGCAGTTAAATAATCAATTGAGTTCACATTACAAGTGATGATTGATCATTAACGATGAACACCTGCTGTTAACAAACACAATCACTGAATAAACATCAACAATAAGAATTCACTCTGATAGTGTTTAGTGTTTCCTTTAGTTGGTCTCTTGATCCTTGTTTGTCAATGATAATAAAATTCTTCAGTTGTAACATTCTCATTTATTGGTGTTTTTACTCCTGTAAAAGCAAAGTTCAAAGAGGCCAAGTGGCGATTTTGGTGTATGATACAGGACCAAAATGTTATACTTAAAATATTTTGATAATAAGTTATTCTGAACCTGCATAGTAATACCCAATTATTTTTAAAGGGTCAAAATGTTTTATTTAAACACACAGACTTCAAGAATCTTTTAATGCATCTCAATGATGGTGACAATCAACAACAGATTAACTTTAGGTAGCAATGTATTCTGGGTAACATCATGGTAGAAACTCCTCTATGACTCCCAGAATGCATTGCAGTTGATCTGTTCATTTTAATAATTCTGTAGCTTGTCACCATCATTGAGGTTTGAATGATGAGTGTTGATGTCTAGATGTAGCTCTGTATTAATGTTACTTCTTTCTCCAGAATAATTTAAGTGATATTTCGACCGCAGCAGTGTTATTTATGTGTTATATAAAGCATTTTACATTAATAGTGTTAAACTGAAACTAACACAAAATTTCCAGATATATTGCAAAATATCAACCACATACATATTTTACCTCACGTATAACTTTAGCTAAACTTTGTGTTTAACATCTTATGAGTGTTAATAAGACGACAACACTGAAAGAATTAAAATAAACATATATTTTAGCAAGGAGCAAGGAGATTAACTAAAGGAATCATTATTCTCCATATTGGTGACATCATAAATTACTTCTCTTGTTCATGTTTTCTTCAGTGATTGTGTTTGTTAACATCAGGTGTTCATCATTAATGATCAATCATCACTTGTAATGTGAACTCAATTGATTAAATAACTGCATGAATAAATTAACATTTCACACCAGAAAGACTCTGCTTCAGTGTAAATTTGTACACACGTACACTGTAAAAAATGCCTGTGAAATTAACGGTAAAATCCTGTTGTTTTCACACAAAAAACCTGTTATCAGAAAATGTCCGTAAAAACTACGGAGAAACACTGTAAAATTGTCTGTAAAATTAACAGCAAAAATTCCATAGTTTTTACGGAAAAACCCTGTAAAATTCTGTAGTTTTCACAGAGAAAACTGTTGTCAAAAAACGTCCATAAAATACGGTAACACTGTCAAATTCTCTGGGAAATGAACAGTGAAATTCCAAAGTTTTAACAAGGAGTTTTTTTCAACTCCACAAACACTTTTATCACCTTCACTTACAGACACCACTGTCACTTTATTTCTGTTGCACGTCTACAAAAGTTCTTATTGAAAATGAACACAAGTTTACATGTTGATGGTTTTGTTGATTCACCATTATGGTGATGAGTGTTTGCTTTAGTTGTGGTCTTGAACATTTGCTTTCCATGTGAAGAAGTATTTCCACAGTATTGACATCTATGAGTTGAAACACACTGACTCAGGTGGGTGGAAAGCTCAGATAAAGCTAACGCATTATATTATTTGTGTTGGTGAGTAAGTACATGTTCAAGAGTTCAGGTAGTGCTTTAAAGTTACTTGTTGTCCTCATTTATGATATTGAATGAAATTAATTAATATACTGAATGTATTTAACAGCACATCTAAGACATAATAAATGTTCTAGCATATATCTAGAATACAACAGTTTGTCTCAACAATGGTGACAACAGAAAAAACCCTCTAAAGATAAACGCAATGCATTCTGGGTATCATCAAAGCACAAAACTCATCAATGACTCCCAGCATGCATTGCGGCTGTAAGCTTTTCATTTGTTAGTCACCACTGTTGAGATTCATACACTGATTCTTAATGTCTGAGTCAAAGACCAAATGCAAGCTTTTTAACGGTTCAAATACTTTTTAGGTTGATTGTTGCATGAAACATGAATTTTAAAACTAAATTCATTTAGGCATTTGTAACAAGAAATACAATAAGTAATTAAACAACATCCCAGATAAAGAGTAAATACCTAATCACACTTTCATTTGATGTGATTTGCTACAAGACTATGTTTTATATAAAACAATGTCATAGCAGCCCAAAGATAACTGTAAACTTATTTATGACGGCTGAAAGAGGCCAACTAAAGCAAACCCTGATCACAAAAACGTCGACTTTAAATAAACCAATAAAGCATCAAGTCATGGCTGTTATGCTGCAGTCCCTGTAAAGCAGAAGTGATGATCGTCTTCAGTATTCTGACGTATTTACAAGATGAATAGTGGGTGCGGCTGATGTTTTCCACTGTGAATTGATTGGATGAATAAAAACAGGATGTTCCCGTAATTTTACGGTAGTTTGCTGGTAACCACAGCTGCCGGTATTTTTCCGTAAAAACTACGGAATTTGTATTTTCTCTTTTCTTTTCTGATATTAAATGTTTTGTGGGTCACCACTAAGCTGAGGAGTGGAGTCTGTGTTTAACTCATGGTCAGGCAAAGATATTCTGATGTCATGCTGCATGTTGCTTTGTTTAAAAGTGACTTTAATAATGAATTACAAAGAAATAAATTAAGTAAATGTAATGTTATCACTTTTATGCATTTGGACCAAGTTTTCATTTTCTATAAAGAAATGTTAATATAAAAAGCTCAAATGTATTAAGTTCATACACAGTTCGAAGTTTGTGCCCTAAAGTTTTAAACTGCAAAGCTGTTAACATTCTTTTCCTGTATTTTTTACGGAATTTTACTGGTAGCCACAGCTGCCGGTATTTTTCCGTAAAAATTACAGAACATTTTTTACAGTGTACACTGTAAAAAATGCCTGTGAAATTAACGGTAAAATCCTGTTGTTTTCACACAAAAAACCTGTTATCAGAAAGTGTCCGTAAAAAATACAGAAAAACACTGTAAAATTGTCTGTAAAATTAACAGCAAAAATTCCATTATTTTTACGGAAAAACCCTGTAAAAATGCTGTGAAATTAACAGTAAAATTCTGTAGTTTTCACAGAGAAAACTGTTGTCAGAAAACGTCCATAAAAATACGGATAACACTGTCAAATTCTCTGGGAAATGAACAGTGAAATTCCAAAGTTTTCACAAGGAGTTTTTTTCAACTCCACAAACACTTTTATCACCTTCACTTACAGACACCACTGTCACTTTATTTCTGTTGCACATCTACAAAAGTTCTAATTGAAAATGAACACAAGTTTACATGTTGATGGTTTTGTTGAGTCACCATTATGGTGATGAGTGTTTGCTTTAGTTGTGGTCTTGACCATTTGCTTTCAATGTGAAGAAGTCTTTCCCCAGTATTGACATCTATGAGTTGAAACACACTGACTCAGGTGGGTGGAAAGCTCAGATAAAGCTAACGCATTAAATTATTTGTGTTGGTGAGTAAGTACATGTTTAAGAGTGTAGGTAGTGTTTTAAAGTTACTTGTTATCCTCATTTATGATATTTAATGAAATTAATTAATATACTGAATGTCTTTAATAGCACATCTAAGACATAATAAATGTTCTAGCAGATATCTAGAATATAACAGTTTGTCTCAACAATGGTGACAACAGAAAAAACCCTCTAAAGATAAACGCAATGCATTCTGGGTATCATCAAAGCACAAAACTCATCAATGACTCCCAGCATGCATTGCGGCTTTAAGCTTTTCATTTGTTAGTCACCACTGTTGAGATTCATACACTGATTCTTGATGTCTGAGTCAAAGACAAAATACAGTTTTTAACGGTTCAAATACTTTTTAGATTGATTGTTGCATGAAACATGAATTTTATAACTAAATTCATTGAGGCATTTGTAACAAAAAATACAATAAGTAATTAAACAACATCCCAGATAAAGAGTAAATACCTAATCACACTTTCATTTGATGTGATTTGCTACAAAACTATGTTTTATATAAAACAATGTCATAGCAGCACAAAGATAACTGTAAACTTATTTATGACG